>NC_053026.1:226823141-226971498 GCF_003073215.2 Triticum urartu
CCGCCCAGTCGCATTAGGATCAGCGCCCCTCTTTGTATTCGCGGCTGTAGTCACCACGTATTTCGTATGAAGTCTTCGTGGGCCTGGCAGCATTCATTGTGACGGTAGGCACCATCTCGCTGGCAGATCAGGCAGATCCTATTTGACGCCCGCAGGCGTCAAGCCTTCGCTGAAGCAAGTCCCACTTGGGCCGGCCCACGTACGGATTTGGTTCGCTGCTGTTTCCTTGTTTCTTGGGGGTTTTTTCTATGGTTTTTTTGCTTCCAGTTTTTCACTGTTTTTGGCCGGTTTTCGGTTGTTTTTTTCCCGATTTTTTCTTTTCTTTTTTATTTCTGTTTTTTCTTCCCTTTTGTGTTTCATTCACATTTTTTTGTTTTATTTTCTCCGATTTTTCGTATGGTTCTTTCTTCTCCCCTTTTTTGTTTATTTTTTCTTTTCCTTCTTTTGTTCCGTATTATACGAAAAGTTCATTGTATATTGAAACAATGTTCATTGTATATTTAAGAAAATGTTCACCGTATATTAACAACATGTTCAGGGTATCTTAAAAAAATGTTCATTACGTATTTCAAAATTGTTCAACATACATCATTAAAATGTTCAACGTGTAATTAAAATTGTTCAGCGAATATAAAAAAAAGTTCAATGTGTATTTATAAATTGTTCAGCAATATATTACAAAATTGTTCAGAGCTTAGAAAGTTGTTCATGTTATTCAATTTTTGTGCATTTCTTACAAATTTGTTCCCTTTTAAAGGTTTTCTTTGAATTTGAAAATTTGTTCACATTTTCAAATAGTATTCGCATTTTTGAAAGAAACTTCGTTCACAGTTTTCCCTTGAATGTTAATTTGTTTTTTTTTTGAAAAAAGACGGATCTGCTACTGTATCTAGTACTTAAAACTTTAGCGCTACTTTTTACCATAGTGCCCTACCAGTCCGAGTGGTTACCACTGGTGCTCTTCAACAAGAGGTCGGGAGTTCGACTTCTCTCGGCACGTTTTGTTTTTCGTGAATTCTAGGTTCGACGCTGCCAATGGGCCGGCCCGTTTGCGTGAGCTTCAGCGAAGGCTCACGGCCTAGCTTTCTTCCTGAGCCATCACGATCCGTCAGAAAGAATCCTTCACGTCCACTAACTCAGACGGCCTTATCCATCTTTTCACTGGTGAATCCCTTCAGAAAACCCTAGATCACGCGCTCACCTATATCACCCAGCAAAACCCGCCGCCGCTGTCTTCTTGCTACAATTTCAGCCATGACTGGCAGTCCACAAACATTTTCTACCTCTCCTCATCCCTGCATGCAAGCCATGGCAGCACCTACGACATGCATCATACAGTTCCCTCAAAAAAAAAAAAGACATGCATCATACAGGCCTTTTGGCACGCACCCTCTTTGGGACTCGCATGAGTCGTACAACAGCATACAAAATTCAAATGCCAAGTAGAACAATTTTGTTATTGTTCTCCCAATGGATAAGGTCTGCCGAGTTACACTACAGCACGAAACAACACAGCAATACTAAGATTACGCACTGGAGGAACAGGCGTGGAGTGGCTCACAGAACACACGAGAAAATCCTCGAATCACAAACTACACGGCCATATTTAAATCTTTCTCACCTAGCAGCGCACAACTCGCCATTAGAGCTATCAGACCGGCCGACAGGTGCTCGAGCGCTTCAGCAATACCATCCCCCATCCAGGCCATCCTAGCAGCATCCATTGCCTGCCTACAAAGACTTATCAACAAATTGGTCCTTCTGATAATGCACGAGATGCCCAGGCAGAATGTCCTTCGCATCCTTTGTCCACCTCTTGTTTTGCTGGAATCTCCTCAATGTGAAGGACATCCATGACCTGCAAAGGATAATAATAAATATCTCAGCACATGTAATTTTCAGTTAAACCAAGCATGGCTGCCATGTATGCAACGCTACAAAAATAGCAGGCTCACCCTTAAGACATGTCAGCATAGCATCCCTGTATGCTGGAACCGACCACTACACACTAATTCAGATCCGCAGTCCTTGATTGTTACCTCATAAACAACTCAGACTCCACTTCTTACGGTTTGACGCATTGCTGTGCCTCGCTACATACTTCATCTTCTCAACCTCTATAACATTGTATGCAGAGCCTTAGATTAAGATCCGCCCACATTGCTCGAACATAGCACGCACTGTACATTTAGCTTGGGTGCCGCTCTATTGTGAGATTTGTTCTCCGCACGACACCTCTCTGCCATCACCAAAAGATACAAATTTTTATGCCAATGAAAACTGAAAATTAATTAGCAACGTAAACTCGTTGACTAACAGGCAGGCACTTACTATCATGGTTCTCTTCTCTTCATTGTTTCCTCCCTCGCACGGGAAACTGAGCGCTTCATATTCTTAACGAAAAAAGGCATCGGCGAACATGACTGTTAACTCTTCCTTCGTAGGCCACAGATTCTTACCTCCAACATCTGCCCATTTCTACATCTCTCTTCCTCCCATTAGCTCGTTAGAGCATATCTATTCCTACTGCAGCCATTAACAACACACCCTGAATTACCGGGCTAGCCGCCACCTAGTCTCATTTCAGTATAATCCGGGCTATTAGGGGCTGTTCCCCAGAATTGCATATCCCATGCATTTCTCTACTCGAAAGCTCAATACATAGATATCTACGCGTTCGCCATCAGTTCCGAAAGTTATCTCTCTCTTCAGAGCTCGCTCACCACGCACCATCACCTATACTCACCATTCGATCCCGCAGTCTACACAATCTATCCCGCTTGAATACCTGAATCAAGTTCATTACCTCTTTCATGCTAGCCACGCCACACCGGTCCGCCTCCAACCCGATCACCTCGCTACACCGCACATGCGGATCAGTACTCGTAAACAAGCGTCACTATCGCCTAACTGCTGCACGCATCCTCCGTAGGCCTTCGTGCCAATCCACCTCTTAGCACTCCTCTCCGCTCTCATGTCCTCTTCTCCTCCACCTCTCTCACATCTCCATCAGCCTTCCCAACTAGCTCCCGATCGACTCATGGCATCCGTTCAGCTGCATGCTTCACTCGTAGTACCATAGATGCCACTTCTCTTAACATTGTCCGCTTGTTCGCATTCTGGAATACGACCTTCGCATTGCTCTCATCTCTGCCAGCACGACGCTACTTACTATACTAAGCCTCGCGATCACCTACAATCTCCTTCGTCTGTCATCTTTCCACAATCTACACACTTCTTTGCCGACTATGACCCTCTCCTTGTACATCTCCAACACTACTTCCCAGAAGCACAATCATCCTCTCGATACACAATCTCATCATCTAATCCTCGCCTGCACGAATCTATTCGTCTCTTTGAAGAAACCTCTGAAGCTCTCTCTATCCATACGCGCTAACGTACCCTAAATCCATCCTCGCTGCTGCACTAACATTATAGCCAGTGCGTATCCGTGACTCGCAGCTATTATGATCGAAGCACGCAACCTATCAATTCACCGCTCCCTACTCTCCTAGCACCCACCCACAACCGTCCACCATCATTGACTCAGTTACTAGATCCCGCGAAACCAATCACCGACGACACCTTCTTACAACCACCTGGAAGTTCATCACACATACGATTGGATCTCCTTTTATCCATATCAAACATCCTTTCATCCAGTAATCCCTAGGCGATGCACCTGCTACATCAGCTGACACAGCCGTAGCATTTATAACTTGCTCGTATAAGCGATATCCACCATCTTACTTTTCGAGCGCACCGCCGATCCTACCAGAAAACTAATATACTCCACCTCTCTCTCCTCAATACCAAGACATTATATCATCACATGCGTCGACCTCTCCACTATCCACCACTCCTCCAGCCATCCTCAACCTCTCGATCTATCTACTCTCTCACTAACATAGATATCAAGCGCCATACACACAATCTCTGGCCGCATCCAGACACCTAAGACCCTAGCGACTGTCCTCTCACTTGTCTATCCGCAACATCTAGTCAATGTCATCTCTCTAACTACCCCCCCCTCTCCGAAGCAACAACGTCCTATCTTCCCCTCTTGCAAACACGCCACCAATAATAAACTCTCACGACTCTACTCCTCTATCTCTCTTGCCCGATTCAACGACCCATTATCTCTAGTTCTCTCTCTAATCCTTATCTCTCAATGCATATCTTGCAAACATATTATCAATCGCTCTTCGACGCTACACATTTCTACTCTACACACGAGCTCTACTCTACAAAGAATACTCCCTCAACGCGAAATCTTCCCTACCAGATGAGGCATTGCTCTCGCTTTACGTCAATTAATCCACAATTCTGCAATGAGTGGTTTGAACACCACTCCTCCACTATCCTACCATCCTCATGAGCAAGATCTCAATCCAATGCCTCATGTCCCTTCAGCTTCCTTCAGAGCTACTCTAGTCAGGCGACTCTTGAACTAAGCAAAAGATTACTTTAGAAAGCCTCCGTTCAACGCAAGCACATGGCAAGTTCTCTATCTGCACTATCTTCTATAGTGTTCACAATTCATTTCTCCAATTTACACTTCTCTCTTCCCATAACTCAGATCCCTCAAGTACCATAACGCCTCTCTCACAATCACTATTTCTCATCTCTTCACTCATCACCCGATTAGAATAGCCCTCATATATCTCATTTACTCTCGCCATCCGCGCCATCACTTCCTTTCCATCCATTATTTACATGATAGTATCCTTCTATCTATATCTCTCTCGAACCTCTATCAATGAGGCTGAGAAGCGCAAGGCCCTTGGGCGTCCTGGCATATCAATCCCAAGTCCCTGGATGCTGCAAAGAAGAAGAAGAAGCCAGCTGTGGCCGAACCCGAAGCACCAAGGCAGGAAGCACATCCCATTGTCTTCCCAGCCAGCATGACTGGCTCGAAGCCAAAGGTCAGGTCAACCGCTTCAGAACTGAAGAAGACGAGGACTGCTGAGGCTGAAGCGAGAAAGAGGAAACATCCTGAAGCCTCTGATGCTGCTCCCTCCAAGAAGAAGCGCAAGACCAAGAAGGATCGGGCTGCTCCCACAGAGCCCTTAGTTGTTGAACCTATCTCAATGGTTCGCCCTGCATCTACACACCAAGAGCGCCAACTGATTGTCCATGAGCCTGCTTCCACAGAGGCTCATGCAGCTGAAGACATTCCAGCAGTTGATCCCACCGCTTGCTGAAGACATTGGTCACCATGACAATGTTGAAGATGATGTAGTTCTTCCTCAGATCGAGCACCAACAGGTATCATCGCCTGTGCTTACGCACAGCGAACTCATCAGCATTGGTCGTCCTCTGACGCCAATTGCTCAGGATGCATCATGGGCTGATCACCCACAACAACACACCAGCAAGAAGAAGTACTCCCCAACACCATCAAGCTACAGACCCAGTCTCGCCAACTATAATGAGCTTCCAAAAGGACAATGCCCCACAAATCGCTGCAATAATGTCAAGGTGATCCATGCCACGCACTCTGTGAAGTCCCGAAGTCTGGGCTAACAGCATCTAAACAGTACCCAGTGCATCACCAAGACACACAAAAAGAAGAAGTGTCACCCTCCGCCCCCATTACGAAGAAGACGTTCGAAAGAGAGAACGTGTCTATGCCACCTCCAGCAATCATGAGAAGATTCGAAATATCTGAACCTCCACCCCAAACAAAAGCCAAGACAGTATCTGCGACACAGATGTAAAGCCCGCATCACCAATATGGCAAATCATGAGCCAATACAACAAATGAATCAACCATCCTCTGTCACTCCTTGTTCTATCTGACTCCTCACTCTGACATCTCAGTCTCATCAGGTTACCTGCACTATATACAGCGTTGCGCAATCAATACGCGTACCTACATCACTGCCAGCACCATCCTCACATCCAATCAACAATTCGTCATCCTCGTGCTATACTACACTTGCACACCAGATCTACTCCCGTTAATGGTCAAACGCTTCACAAGCAAATCACACCTCTCTTCCCAATAATTTACCGCTCCAAGACATCCGCACCAAGGAACACATACGAGAATATATCTTCCCTATATCCGTTCTCGGAGAAGCCGACGCAAATCACTCAACTGCCATTCTTGTACCACCATCTAAACTCCAATGTCTCGCATCACCCCTCATATCGGACGTCCTGAATCATCTTCAAGCTCCCCAACTACGCTGTCTCTGCTCTTCGCAAGAAGCTCGATGCTTCAAAGAGCTTGAACCTCGTTGCCTTTCGTCCACCGACCAAGAGCACAGAACAAGAGTGCGCTCCAATTCTATCCACTCTCACACTTCGTTGTCAACAAAAATGGAACATCTGACCATTCTGTCCCTTGAGTGGATCAACAACGTAAAAAACCCAGAATTAATGTTCATCACGAAACCAAAGCCTTTGCAATACTCTGAGCTCTAATTGTCTCATCCACACTCACGCAGAATCACCATCTTATGTCCACTATCCACACTCTCGATTAGCTTAGCCGCTGCTTTGAGCTCTGTCTATACAGCTGCCTAACTATGCGATGAGCCAATCTTTCAAACCTGAACCGAACATGTGATCAATTCTTAGATATGAAAGCCTTTTGCCTCTCAGTTATTCGGCCATATCCTAAGTTACCATATCTTTGTGGAAGACCTTGAGTATCTCCTAGCACTACTATCACCACTTATTATCACCGTGCAACTCTCTGCCCATCCCAAAGACATCTCCACATCAAAGCCCTTGACAATCTGCCAACATAAGACCTTGCGTTATCTCTGATACTCTCACCCCGCCACGCGGCAAACAATACTCTTCCTGACTGCACAACCTCTTCTCACTCCGCATCAACTCGCCGTCCCTCCAGGCAATGATTTTTGGCTCTACGATCACGCGCATCATGCGAATATAGTCCTCATCATGTACCTCTAATCTCTAAAACTACACTACCCACAATCTCATACCAATCACCAACACGCCTATACTCTCTATCTGCTCCCGAATCTTAGCGTCATTCTCATTCCTTTTTCTGTACTAATACTACACTCCATCTACACACTCCACGTGAAGTCACCGTTGAAGCCGATCCTCCTAACCAATCCTGCTACTCTCTACCATATGCATACATCTCATTACCTGACATTCATCTCTCTATCTCACTCCTGCTCTCTATACTCATGTCATCACAGATGGAAAATTGCGACCATCAAAGTTTCTCTTCAAACGCAATACGTCATGAGAACCGTCGTATTGAATGCATACGGATCCCATCTCTCCCTCTTGTTCTATAGTCTCTCTACACTTGGGCCTCGGGTCTACCTATCAACTCTCATTTACTACTGCGCTATGTCACTATATTCGTTGCCCTCCACTACACTCTATACCCTCAATCTCCCTGATCATATCGCACATCTATAACCCTACACTATCTCATTCTCTCTACTCCACTACATCATCATCGACCACACCTCATATCTCTAACATATGCCCTACATCTCACTCCCCCTTTCATCTCATCTAACCTGCTTAACTATATATCTACTACTATCCTCACCAATGATATAATTACCTCCTCCAGATTCCTAAGCTCATCCTTAATACATACGGTTGCACCCTTCAAATCCCAAGACAACAATATTATTACTTTACATCTATATACTCTGCTGTGCACACACACACCGTCCAACATGCATCAACACAGACCCATTCGTCTGGACTAATGTTCACCACACGCACCTCCATATCTTCTCTTGTTATCAGCGTTGCACAACGATTACATGATCATACCAATCAACGCTCCTTCTTAATCAGCCCCTTCTTCCATTATCGCGCATAAACTCGCCTACTTAAACGCTTCTCCCAATCCCTTCACTAACACACCTGCCATAAATATCTTCCCGTACCCTCCGAGCATCTTCTCTCCACAATCATTTCAACATCTCTACATCTACATATCATGATCATCCCTACATTCTAATCATATTCTCCTTTCTTCTTCCTTAAACTACCTTCATCTATGCGACACATTCCACAATCTCACCCCTAATTCTTATACCTCACACCTCACCTATATCAACACTACTAACTCTCCTCTTACTCTCATTTATCCTACCAATCCTCATCTACTTCTACAATAATCTCTACCTTATGCGATACTCGCGTCCCTCTTGAACGTATCTGCTTTGATATTCTCTTCCCTCCACCGTAAACTGCCAAATTCACTCACCCACATCTTCCAATACCTCAACTCAACCACTCATCTACCTTTCACCTCAACTCTACTCTACCGACAGCAATTGTGAATCAGATGATAGATGCCACTTCACCGCCCACTTCTGCACGCATCGACACTGCCTCCGAGTTCGTTCTGCACCGCCACAACACCGACGACCTGCTGCTTCACCTACTCCTCATGGGAACGAGTAGATGCTCTATGTCTTCAAACCTTTTTGGTCCTTACTGACAAAAGGGGGAGAAGCATATGAGTTTGATAGTCTTCAAGCGGGTCCATATGGGCGGGTGCTTCATTTTGCCTAGTTTACAACTCTCGTTTTGATACATTTGGTTCTTTGAGTTGTAACACTTAAACTCGATGGTCGTCTGCCACTTATTTGCTATTTGATGCGATGATAAATTCCGCATGTGCGACGATAAATTCCGCACTTAGATCATTTTGCAGACGTCCATTCATTATGCATGTCATTATCTTCACATACTTTCATGCATGATGAATTGTCATCATAAGTTGAAGAGGATCTCCACAAGTACAACCTGCCATGTGCATTTGCATTCCAAAAGCAAATTACTTATATGCACATCTTCAGGGGGAGCCCTTGCAACTTATGAAGACAATTCCCTATCCTTTACAATTTCACAGATTATATTCCCCGTTGAAAACTTCAACTAGTTTGTCATCAATCACCAAAAAGGGGGAGATTGTAAGTGCATCTAGTGCCACCCCTAGTTGGTTTTGGAGTATTGACGACAAACCTAGTTGAGAGACTAATGTGTTTGTGAGAATTGCAGGATAACACAGGTAGAAGTCCCTCATTGATTCGGTTTTCCTACCAGAGATGACCCCTAAAAATGTATGAAGACATTGATGTCAAAGGTGGTATGTGAAGACATTCACATTGAAGACTATGACAAGAGAAGACATCGCGTGAAGACTATGGAGCGCGAAGACTTAGCAGTTTCGTCGTTCTGTGTTTTTCTTTGTTGAGTCATAGGAACCACCGTACTGTTAAGTGGGGTCCAAGAGAACCAGTCAGAATGACTGAAGTGATGCTTAACCAAAATCCTATGTCTTCGAGTGAAGACTTTGATAGCAAATCTTGTCCAGAGTTGGATAAGTCAGCTTTGCTTGTAGCCCAAGTAAAGTTGTCGTGTGTGTTTGAAATCTGACCGTTGGAACACGTGTCAGTTCCTTAGTGACCCAGGGTCATTTCGGACAAATCAGGTCGGGTTGCCTAGTGGCTATAAATAGCCCACCCCTACAACCATAAACGGTTGGCTGCTCAGAGTTAGAGTACGGCTTTTGTCGTTTGAGAGCAACCCACCTCGAAGTCTTTGAGAGAGAATTCCTTGCGAGGATAAAGCCCTAACCACCTAGAGCCAAAGAGTGTTAGGCATCACTGAAGTCTTCCTGTCTGTGTTATCTGAAGACTTATTACACTTGAGGACTGTGAATCCTCCAGCCGGCTAGGCGTCGCGTTCTGAGCATCTGTAACGCCCTCGATGCGGCTATATCTCCCACGTGTCGAAGCACAACTTAGAGGCATAACCGCATTGAAAGCAATGTCGCAAGTGAGGTAATCTTCACACAACCCATGTAATACAATAGGGGAAAAAGATACATAGTTGGCTTACAATCGCCAGTTCAAACAATTACATGAATAAAGCATTACATCAACCAGATACACACAAGGTCCGACTACGGAACCAAAATAAAAGAAGAACCCCAAATGCGACAAAGGTCCCCGATCGACCCCAACTGGGCTCCACTACTGATCAACTAGAACGAAACATCACAAAGGACAAGATCTTCATAGAGCTCCTCCTGAGCTTGGTTGCGTCATCTGCACGGACTCATCGGCACCTGCAAGCTGGTTTTGGAAGTATCTGTGAGCCACGGGGACTCAGCAATCTCGCACCCTCGCGATCAAGACTATTTAAGCTTATGGGTAAGGTAAAGGTATGAGGTGGAGCTGCAGCAAGCGACTAGCATATATGGTGGCTAACATACGCAAATGAGAGCGAGAAGAGAAGGCAAAGCACGGTCGATAAAAGTATGATCAAGAAGTGATCCTAAAACAACCTACGTCAAGCATAACTCCAACAACCGTGTTCACTTCCCGGACTCCGCCGGAAAGAGACCATCACGGTTACACACGCGGTTGATTCATTTTAATTAAGGTTAAGTTTAGGTTTTCTACAACCGGACGTTAACAAATTCCCATCTGCCCATAACCGCGGGCACGGCTTTCGAAAGTTCAAATCCCTGCAGGGATGTCCCAACTTAGCCCATCACAAGCTCTCACGGTCAACGAAGGAATAGACCTCCTCCCAAGATATTCCGATCAGACTCGGTAACCCCGTACAACAAGACATCCTCGAAAATGGTAAAACAAATCCAACAAGACCGCCCGATGCGCCGACATCCTGATAGGAGCTGCACATATCTCGTTCTCAGGGCAACACCGGATGAACACTACGTACAGCTAAAACCAGTCCTCATGTTTCCCCGAGGTGGCGCCGCAAGTGGCTCTAGTTTGGATCAACACTTAGACAAGCACTGGCCCGGGGGGGTTAAAATAAAGATGACCCTCGGGATGTGCGACTCCCATGGGAAAAAGGCTAGGGGGCGAATGGTAAAACCAAGGTTGGGTCTTGCTGGAGGAGTTTTATTCAAAGCGAACTGTCAAGGGGTTCCCATTATAACCCAACCGCGTGAGGAACGCAAAATTCGGGAACATAACACCGATATGACGGAAACTAGGGCGGCAAGAGTGGAACAAAACACCAGGCATAAGGCCGAGCCTTCCACCCTTTACCAAGTATATAGATGCATTAATTAAATAAGGTATATTGTGATATCCCAACAAGTAAACATGGTGCAACAAGGAACAACATCTCCATGTTCCAACAAGGAACAAAACTTCAATCTTCACCTGCAACTAACAACGCTATAAGGGGGGCTGAGCAAAGCAGTAACATAGCCAAACAACGGTTTGCTAGGACAAGGTGGGTTAGAGGCTTGGTTCAACAATATGGGAGGCATGATAAGCAAGTGGTAGGTATCGCAGCATAGGCATAGTAAAAGAGCGAGCAACTAAGCCAGCAAAGATAGAAGTGATTTCGAGGGTATGGTCATCTTGCCTGAAATCCCGCAAGGAAGAAGAACGAGTCCATGAAGAAGGCAAGCGGAACGTAGACGAACGGTTCCTCACAAACACGACGTTATCGGAACCAACCCGAAGAAGCAACACCGGAAAGAAACAAACAACATAGTAAACAACCACCACATAGACATGGTATGATATGCGGGATGCGGTATGCGATGCATATGCATGATTGGACAAGGAATGCATGAACCTGGCCTCAACTTGGAAAACCAAGTGTGCCACTAGAAAGATGAGATGAAATCGCTTGAAAACGATATAAAGAACGCCGGAATCGGAGTTACGGTTTGGAAATGGCAAGCGATTCAAATATGACCGCGATCTGCAATTTATAGCAAGTAGTCATCTAAATGCAGCGAAATGAACATGCTACAGCACTCAAACATGACAACAAAATACATGGCAGGGATGCATTCAAGATGCTTAACAAAAGTCTAGCACTGAGTCTCGGCCAAAACATCCCTTAACAGATTCAAACAAGCATGGCAAAAATGCAAATGGCAAACAGATCTCAGACTTAGTGAAATTAACACTTGTCTGGAATTTCAGACCAAGTAGCTCTCTTCAGAGCAACAAAACAACATGCTACAGGATCTGAACATGACAAAGTAAAACATGGCATGGAGCTAATCAAATAGCTTAACAAAATTCCCTTAGTGACCTTGAGCCAAAAGGAATCAAAAAATATACTAACAAGCACACGAACATAGCAAAAACATAATCAGTTTTCAGACTTAGTGAAAACTGACACATTCTAAAATATAACTCAAGTAGGCATGTTTACGAGCTCGATGCACTCACTACGGTGCAAGTCATGGCAAAAAAAGCATACATCCATTAAGAAGGCACAAAATGCAAGCTAGACATGGCAAGAACAATAGCATAGCATGCACGGATCAACTACAACAACAACGGCAAAATCGCAAACAAGTTGACGATCTGCCCAGATTCACAAAGTAGCAAAAGTAGAGCTCGATTGACTTAAGCTAGGATGCTCCATAATTGCAAACAAAGGCATGGATGGATAGAGCACTACAATATTAACAAAACTCCTTTACTGATCATCCTCAAAAGAGGCACGGATCACTAGGAAACAACATGAACATATGATAACATGAGATAAACAGGACAAGGACTTAGTGGAAATTCTAAGTCCCTGAAAACAGAATTAGCAAGTGCACCACTTTGCAAGCTTGCAATAGGCACCACACACCTCACAAAAATACATGGGTTGCACCTCTGGAAAGATGACAAAACTCTTAACAAAACATATGTAGAGCATCAGGGCATATCATGCACACAATAATCATGGCAAAAATGACAAAATTCTAAGATGGAGTAGCAGATCTGACAATTAACTCAAGTAACCCTCTTATAACAGCATTTCGGACATCAAGATGAACTCAAATGAAAATGATGCAATGGAATGAAATGATGTGCTCTCTGAGACGAACATTTTGATATGCTATATGCATGAATCGGAGCTATGGATGCAAAGTTACGATGCGATGAATAGAGGCACATGGATCTGGGATTTTTGGGACTTAGTGAAATTTTACCTCCGCGAAAGTCAACGCGGGACGGAGGTATCCGGGACGAGGTGGATCCGGACGAGGGGAGGCGTTTGGATCGAGGACCGGTGGATCTGGTCCCGATCCAGATCGGATCTGGCCGAAGCTCTGGCGAGGCGGGCGGCGACTCCGGCGAGGCGCGGTGGAGATCCGGCGGCTCGGTGGCCGGGAGACGGAAAGGACGGCGGCGAGGCGAGCTAACCGCGGCGGGGTGGCGAAGCCGCGCCGGCGTGAAGGATGGTGGTGCCGGACGGCGGCCGTGGAGACGAGGTGGCGGTGACGGCGAGGCGGACCGTGGCGGCGCCGGCGAGGGAGAAGGGCGGCACGGTGGTTGGCAGGCGGCGGGGTGAGGTGCGGGCTCGGCGGCGTGGCGTCGACGAGAAGAGCGCGCGGCGGCGGGAAGAGGCGGGGCTGGCGCGGGCGCGTGAAGCTCGCCGGCGGCGTCGGGCGGCCGCGCTAGGGCGGTGGTGGTGAAGTCCGGCGAGCAGCGGTGCCGGTCGGCGTTGGAGAAGGCGACGGAGCAACGCGGGTCGGGCGGCGGCGAGATCCGGGCTCGCGCGGGCCCCGGATGGGCTCTGCGGGCCGCGGCGGCGGTGGGGCGGCGGCGTGACAGGTGGCGCGACGCGATTGGTGCGGACGGCGGCGGAGGTCGAAACGGACATGTCCGCCGGCGATGTTTTTGTCCGGCGCGCGAGGAGAGAGAAGGATCTAGGGTTTTATCCAAAATTTCGGAGGGGAAGGTGTTTATATAGGTAGAGGGAGCTAGGAGAGTCCAAATTGAGCACGGTTTGCGGCCACGCGATCGTGATCGAACGCTCTAGATGATGGAGCAGGCTTAGGTGGGTTTTGGGCTGAATTGGAAGGGTGTTGGGCTGCAACACACACGAGGCCTTTTCGGTCCCTCGGTTAACCGTTGGAGTATCAAACGAAGTCCAAATGGCACGAAACTTGACAGGCGGTATACCGGTAGTAAACCAAGGCCTCTTGGCAAGTCTCGGTCCAATCCGGAAATGTTTAATCCCCACACATGAAATGACCACCGGGGGAGAACGAAGCGCCGGAATGCAAAACGGACAACGGGGAAAATGCTCGGGTTCAAGAGATGAACACGTATGCAAATGAAATGCACATGATGACATGATATGCAATTCATGACCCACAAGCAATGAAAATGCAACAACAGCGAATAACTGGACGACACCTGGCACATCGGTCTCGGGGCGTTACAGCATCCAAGAGTCATTGTGGATCGCCGGTGAACGAAGTCTGTGAAGGTTTGGAAGTCTACCTTGAAGACTTACCAGAGTGATTGGGCGAGGACTGGGTGTCCTTAGCTCAAGGGGAATAAGGTGAAGACGAGGTCTTCTGAGTTGAATCTTAGCCTCCCTAACCAGACGTACAGTTGTCACAGCAACTGGAACTGGTCCAACAAATCATTGTCTTCAATGAGTCACTGGTTTCATCCTTCCCTTCCCTTTACTTACTGTTGGTCCTTGTGAAGTCATTATACGATTGCATCACCATTTGGCTTCACTGAGTGATTACTTGTTCTGATTGACTTCACAATATCTTCCTACCTGATCCTTACTGCCTAGCTGCTATTAGTCATCGTGCTTTCACTTCATTGAATACTTGACTATGGTTTGCCTAGTGTAGTCTACCTTCCGCTGCATGGTAATAGGTTTATTTCTATCGTTTGTCTTCGAAGCTTACATGTTTTGAAGACTTCAATAAAAATCGCCTATTCACCCCCCCTCTAGTCGATCACTAGCACTTTCAATTGGTATCAGAGCAAGGTACTCCCTTGTTCCGTGTGATTCGGTTTAACCACTGGAGTTTTAGCTGTGTCGACTGCAGGGATAATTAAAGTCTCCACTGCGTGCCCCGTCTTCGATGGAACTGAATATCCCTACTGGAAGAAGAAGATGCGCATGCATCTTGAAGACATTGATGTCGACTTATGGTATGTCGTCAAGAATGGCGTTCCCAAGACTGGAGAAGGTGTCACTGTTTCTGATGTCAAGAAGTTCGTTCAATTGGACTCTACTGCAAAGAATATCATCTGTGGTCATCTGACCAAAGGGCAGTATGGCCGCGTGAGTGCTTTGGAAACATCTAAGCTAGTCTGGGACTGGCTCTCCAAGGTCAACGAAGGCATCTCAACCCAGAGAGATCAGAGAATCAGTGTCCTTCGCAACCTCTTCAACCGCTTCAAGAGAAATGACAATGAGAATGTCCAGTTCACATTTGATTGACTCACTGACATCACAAATGAGCTTCAAGCCCTCGGCGCTACTGAGATCACCAAGCATGAAGTCGTCAAGACACTCCTGAGATCACTTGACAGTTCGTTTGACACCCTAGCCCTGATGATTCAAGAACGTCCTGATTTCAAGACACTCGATCCGTCTGACATACTTGAGAGGCTCAACACACACGAGTTTCAGCTTTCTAAGAAAAGAGACATCTACGGTCCCAACTATGGGCGAACTCGTGCCTTGAAGGCAAAGGTTGTCTCCTCATCTGAAGAAGAATCTGACAGCAGTTCTGATGATCCTGAAGACATTGGAAAGGAGCTTGCTATGCTTGTGAAGAAGTTCCAAAAATTCACCAAGAAGAAAGGCTTCAGAAAGTCTTCATGATCAAGCTCAAGGAATGATGAAGCTTCTGCTCATGACTACAAGAAGAGAACATGTCACAAGTGCAAGAAACATGGCCACTACATCTCTGAGTGTCCACAGTGGGACAATGAGAACAACAAGAAGAAGAAGAGAAAGGAGTATGACTCTGATGACAAGAAGAAGAAGAAATACTCAAAGTCTTCTTCCAAGTCTTCCTCCAAGTCTTCATCACACAAGAAGAGCTCATCTGGCAAGGCACGTGCGTTTGTTGGCATGGAAATGGATTCCGAGGAGGAGTCCGCTTCTGAGGAGGCGGAGGTGGAGTCTGAGGAGGAGTCTGATTCTGGCGTTGCGAATCTGGCTACAACATACGTTGCCAAGTCCATCTTTAACACTGAAGACAATGACTTCATCACCGACACCGATGCAAATGACAAGGACTACTCCGCTCCTTCCTACTGCTTCATGGCATGCGGTGCCAAGGTAAACACACGCACTACTCACTATCAAACATCTAGTGACGATGACTCTGATTGTGGTTCCAAACCCAGCTACAAAACACTTGCTAAAATTGCAACTGAACAACAGAAAGCTATGGAACATATTCAAAAACTGTTAGACAAAAGCGATGATCTGTTAGACGCTGAAATGACTCGATCTCAGTCCTTAATTGAAGACATAAAAAATCTTCACGGTAAGTATGAGGAACTTGAAAGTTGTCATGAAACGCTCTCAACAACTCATGAAAGGCTTTCCTATGATTATCTTCAAAGGAAGCAAGATCTTGAGAAATTGAGAGAGGCTCATGAAGATCTTCAAGAGGAAAATGAGTCACTTCGCGCCGAACAGATCAGTTCAGCTCAGGAAGGATTTGAACCACCATGTCTTAAATGCATTGAGCGTGATAACGCTACTTATGTTGCTGAATGTTCTACTGCTGCTACTATTGCAATATCTTCAACTGTTGATGTGGTAACTAACCCCTCTGCCGAGGATACCACTGCTATTGCTGATGAGAATGCTAGGTTGAAGACACTGCTTGAAACAGGGATGTACAAAAGTCTCAAAGGGCATCAGACACTATGTGATGTCCTCAAAAGGCAGATCCTGAACCGAAACCCTAGGAAAGAGGGTGTTGGGTTCGAAAGGAAAATGAATGATGATGGCTCTTACTGGAAACCTGAGCAGTACCCCAAAACCACATGGGTTGCTGCAAAGGAACCTTCAGCGGATCCATCCACCCTATCTGGCTTCACTTGTGCTAATCCCATTGTTATTGATGAATCCTTTGATGCAAACTATAAACTGTTTAAGAATCAGAATGGTGAAGTGTTTGCCAGGTATATTGGTACTAACTGCAGGAATGGACCGCCTATGAAGAAGATCTGGGTGCCGAAAAGGTGTTTGGAGAATCTTCCTGTGAATGTCATCATGACACCACAGGTGAAGAAGACAAACCCCAGACCACAGGCTTCATACGGTCCAAAGGCTTCATACAGACAGAGGACTCACCTGAGTCGCACTAACGCAAATGTTTTGCAGGGAAACCATACTCAGGCCTATGAATATGAGCGCGTTTCATCAAACCGCCATGTTCATAAGACCAAGAACTATTCTGCTTATTCTTATGAGTTCTATTGTCCACCTGCAAGACTTTTTGCTAGGGCTCCAAAGCCAAAGTTCTCAGATGCTGCACTTAGACTCATTGCTTCGAAGCCACCCTTGAAGATGTGGGTGGCTAAGAAAGCTTAACTCTCTTTTGCAGGGAAAGGTCTCCAGCCGAAAACCAAAATCGTCTGACACTATTGCTGGGGACCTTAAACATCTTGTAGGGCGCAAGATCAAATGCCCAAATGGTCTTATTATGTACTTTGTTTCTGAGTCGCTTGCTACTTGCCCTATCAATCCTAATCTCGATCTAAGCTTTAATAATCCACTGGTTCGTCAAATGTTTTTGCTTCACAATTCTCTTCGTGAAGCCTATCCCCTAACTGCACTATAGGGTACAACACCAGCTGCTTCAGAGTGGATTATTGATAGTGGGTGTACAAATCACATGACTGGCAAGTGAAGCCTTCTCATGGACTCAACTTTACCTCCATCTGACAAAAGTCACATCACATTTGCTGACACTGGTAAAAGCAAGGTATTGGGTCTAGGTAGAGTTGCAATCTCAAAGGATCAACACATGGATAAAGTCATGCTTGTTGAATCCCTTGGCTTCAACTTAATGTCTGTCTCAATGCTTTGCGATTTAAACATGATTGTGATGTTTGGAAAATATCGTTGCCTTGTTCTAATGGAATCTGACAAGTCTCTAGTGTTTGAAGGGTGTCGGAAAGATGATTTGTATGTGGTAGATTTCTCAGTAGGACCACAACTTGCAGTATGTCTTCTAGCAAAAGCTTCTGAATGCTGGCTCTGGCATCGGAGGCTAGGGCATGCTGGCATGAGGAACCTCCACACCCTTGCAAGGAAGAAGCATGTCATAGGCATCGAGGGCGTCAAGTTCAAGAAGGATCACTTATGCGGTGCCTGTGAAGCAGGAAAGATGACGAGGGCCAAGCATCCCTCAAAGACAATCATGACAACGACTCAACCCTTCGAACTGCTCCACATGGATCTTTTCGGCCCCACTCATTACTCAACTCTTACTACTACTGCTTATCTCTATGGCTTTGTCATTGTTGATGATTATTCAAGATATACTTGGGTGCATATAATCCTCTACAAGACTGAAGTGCAGGATGTCTTCAGACGCTTCGCCAATCGAGCAATGAACAACTATGGCGCCAAGATAAAGCACATCAGAAGTGACAATGGCACTGAATTCAAGAACACCGGCCTAGATACATATCTTGATACCTTAGGCATCACACATGAATTCTCAGCTCCGTACACGCCATAGCAGAATGGCATCGTCGAACGCAAGAATAGAACACTTATTGAGATGGCCCGGACGATGCTTGATGAATACAAGACTCCAAGAAAATTCTGGCCAGAAGCCATTGATACTGCATGTCATATCATCAACCGTGTTTATCTTCACAAGCTTCTGAACAAGACATCCTATGAGCTTCTTACTGGCAAGAAGCCAAATGTCAGTTACTTCAGAGTATTTGGCGCCAGGTGCTGGATCAAGGATCCACATCACACTTCAAAATTTGCACCAAAAGCACATGAGGGTTTTATGCTTGGATATGGAAAGGATTCGCACTCCTACAGAGTCTTCAACCTTTTTCACTATAAAGTGGTTGAAATAGTGGATGTACGGTTTGATGAGACGAACGACTCACAAAGAGAGCACCTGCCAAATGTGCTAGATGAAGTTCCGTCCAGTGAATCAATCAAACTTATGGGAACTGGAGAAATCATACCGTCTGAAGCTCAGCCTAAAGAGGAACTTATCATCTCCGCACTTGATCAACCTGAAGACAATGCTCAGCCTGAAGACAATCCCTCTAACAATGATAATGATCAGCAAGAGCAAAATCTTCGTCCTGTACATCCTCGTGTTGCAAATGAAGTACAGATTGAGAGAATAATTGATAGCATCAATGCACCAAGTCCACTCACTCGTTCAAGGGCAACACGGCTAGCAAATTTATGTGGGAACTTCGCATTCATCTCAATATCTGAACCCAAGAAAGTTGAAGAAGCCTTCATGGAACCTGAATGGATTCAAGCTATGCAGGAAGAGCTTCAACAGTTTGAGCTGAATAATGTATGGGAACTGGTTAAGCGTCCTGATCCTCGCAAGCACAATATAATAGGCACCAAATGGATATATCGCAACAAGCAAGATGAGCATGGTCAAGTTGTTAGAAACAAAGCTCGTCTCGTTGCTCAAGGGTACACTCAAGTTGAAGGGATTGACTTCGATGAAACATTTGCTCCTGTGGCTAGACTTGAAGCCATGAGCATACTGCTGGCCTATGCGAATCATCATAACATACTTCTATATCAAATGGATGTGAAGAGCGCTTTTCTCAATGGCAAGATTGAAGAAGAAGTGTATGTTGCACAACCGCCTGGCTTTGAAGATCCAAAACATCCTGACATGGTGTACAAGCTCAACAAGGCACTGTATGGCCTCAAACAAGCCCCTCGGGCTTGGTATGACACACTCAAAGACTTCCTGAAGAGCAAAGGCTTCAAATCTGGTTCCCTCGACCCCACTCTCTTCACGAAGACATATGATGGTGAACTGTTTGTGTGCCAAATATATGTGGATGACATTATCTTCGGCTGCACCAATCAGAAATACAGTGAAGAGTTTGGATATATGATGCAAGAGCAATATCAGATATCCATGATGGGTGAGCTGAAGTTCTTCCTTAGTCTTCAAATACGTCAGCAACGCAACAGCATCTTCATATCTCAAGAGAAGTACCTCAAAGATTGCCTGAAGAAATTTGGTATGCAAGACTGCAAATGCTTCACGACGCCAATGCCAGCCAAACATCATCTGGGTCCCGACGACAATGGTAAAGAGTTCGATCAAAAGACTTCTTACAGCATCATATAAATTCTCCCGAAGCCAGTTCCTGTTTGTCCAGCAAGCGAAAGCCTTTGAAACCTTTGAACGTGTTGAAGCCATTCAGTTTGAAGTTCATGGCTGCAGAGAAATCAGTAAGGAAGGGTGGCAGACAGCGTCCTGGGGGAACGTCAAGAGATTTGCCCGATGACCTCTCAGAGCTTTACAAGACAGATCCTGAAGAGGATTACAATCAGCGCAAGACCCAAATCTAATGGATTCGAAGATATTGGGCTGAACAATGGTTCAAGTACAGGTTTGTGACACAGGAATATGCTGAGAAAAACGCCATCAAGCGACCATGGGGAGACATCCTATACAAAAATCTTCAACCCAGGTCCAGAGATGAAGCCATTGAACAAGACTTCTATCCTTGCATGGTCCGTGGACCACAGCCTGCGGATGCACACCCATCGTCATTGCTATGGTGTCGTGATGACAATCTGTTCAAACGCAACTTCCAATTTGCCAAGAATTCGTCTAAGCAAAACAAGAAGTCATTGGGACTAGACTTCAACCCTGGCCCTTCTGCTCCCCGTGCCGATGGCACCCACGAAGCTGAACCCAATCTTGTTGGGCCCTTCTACAACCTTGAAGGTCTCATCACTCATATCATGGTTCAAGGGACAGCCGTGGATGAGCCTGCAGATGACGCTGAATCTGATGAAGCGCCTGCACCGCCGAAGCCACAGAAACTGAAGAAGCCTAAAGCTTCAATGCCTGCCTCAGCACCAAAAATCTCACGGGCGAAGCCACTGGCTACCGCACCTCCTGAAGACAGTGTGCAGTCTGAAGATTTGTCACGCATCTCCAAGCCCTCGAGAGTCAAGATGCCTTTGCAACACGCCAGCCAAGAACTGACTGCTACTGCTATTCTGCGCAACGACGCCATTGATCTGTCCAGCGATGAAGATCTTGCAGATGACGCTCTTGAGCAACTGATCAAGAGCAAAGAAGAAGCAGAAATCTTCAATGATTTGCCTCTCTTTGACGTGGCAATTATCCACAACTTCATTGATGAGTGGTTTGACACGCCCAACCTCAGCTTTGAAGATCTGCAACTTCCAATTGGCCTCAGTGTCGCCTTCCATGGCGCCATTGCTTCAGAGCTAGCTCTAGCTCAGCGCATCGTTGAACTGAAGCAAAAGATTGACTTTGAGAAAGCTCAGTTCAAGAAGCACATGGCCAAGCTCAGCGTGCAAGAGGTCAAAATTTCAAGATCATGCTGCACGAGCTCAAAGAAGCCTTTCTCAAGAAGCGTGAAGAAGCTCAAGGTTCTTGTGAGCGCATGAAGAGCCTGGCTGACAAGTGTGTGCAACCCTACAATGAGGGTGAGAAGCACAAGGCCCTTGGTCGTCCTGGCATCGATCCCAGGATGGCTGCAAAGAAGAAGAAGAAGCCAGCTGTGGCCGAACCCGACGCACAAAGGCAGGAAGCACATCCCATTGTCTTCCCAGCCAACATGACTGGCTCGAAGCCAAAGGTCAGGTCAACCGCTTCAGAACTGAAGAAGACGAGGACTGCTGAGGCTGAAGCCAGAAAGAGGAAACATCCTGAAGCCTCTGATGCTGCTCCCTCCAAGAAGAAGCGCAAGACCAAGAAGGATCGGCTGCTCCCACAGAGCCCTTAGTTGTTGAACCTATCTCAATGGTTCGCCCTGCATCTACACACCAAGAGCGCCAACTGATTTTCCATGACCCCGCTTCCACAGAGGCTCATGCAGCTGAAGACATTCTAGCAGTTGATCCCACCGCTGCTGAAGACATTGGTCACCATGACAATGTTGAAGATGATGTAGTTCTTCCTCAGATCGAGCACCAACAGGTATCATCGCCTGTGCTTACGCACAGCGAACTCATCAGTATTGGTCGTCCTCTGATGCCAATTACCCAGGATGCATCATGGGCTGACCACCCACAACAACAAGTCACACCACCCCGGCAAGAAGAAGAAGATGAATTTGAGACCCAGCCAACTCCGTCTCTAGAGGCGTCGCCAGCGTTACGCAGGCTTCGCAAAGGACCAAGGTCTCAAGTCCCTCTTTTGAGCGTTCCAGAAGGAGAAGTGCCCCACCAATCTGTTGCATGTCAAGTGTTTCCAGTTGCCACTCCTACTGTGAATGTCTCCGAGTCTGAGGCTAAAGCTGCTGAAGACATTCCGGCTGCATCAGCCAATGACACACAAAAAGAAGAACGTGTCCCTACTCCCCCCCATTACTGAAGAAGCCGTTCTCGAGGAGAACGTGTCTGTGCCCGACCCTCCAGCTCATCAAGTGGAGGTTGAGAATCTTGAGGCTGCCACCACCAACATAAATGAAGCCAATGACGTAGTCATGGCTGAAGCAGATGTGGAGCCTGCACCAATAAATGTGCCAGAAGTCAGTGAAGCCAATGATGCTACTGCTCCTGTTCCTGCGCCTGCTGCTGGTCCTCAGTTTGACTATCACGTTGAGCATAGGCCTCAGGTACAGAAGCCAATGCCAAGGTTGCCCAGGTTTCCAGGTCCTGCATCAGCACCCGGATCCTTTAATGTCAACGGCTTCAAAGCAGACAACACCTTCTTCAATAGCGCCAAGAACCCCTACTCAAGGGAAAGAATATCTTCTGATCGGTTCTGGAGCTATCCGTAGCAAAGTTATTACTCATGCATTCTGTACAATTAAGGTCGCATTTTCCCTCATATGCGTCTTGACACTGAAGCCATAACTAGTCTGCCTTGCTTGGAAGAAGCTCTGGATTGCTTCAAAGAGTCTGGACTGTTGCCTTTCGTCACCGACCAAGAGCACTGGAACGAAGAGTTGCTGCTCCAATTCTATGCCACTCTTCACATTCGTGGCTACAACAGACATCTGAAGACTTGGGTCCTTGAGTGGATGACCGGTAATGTTCATCACGAAGCCAAAGCCTTTGCAATCATTGAGCTCACTGGTCTGTCCACTCCTGGAGATCTTTATGAACCTGGTTGTCAGCTTCACAGTGCAGCTATGGAGAGCATCTTTCAGAAGCCTGAACCGAACATGATTCAGATTCTTAGCATGATGAAGCCTTTGCCTCCAGATGCTGCATATCCTAAGGAGTTCTTTGTTGAAGACCTTGAGTATCTGCCATGCACTATCTATCACATTATCAGGCGAACTCTCTGGCCCATCAAAGGACATTCTCCACATGCAAAGCTGGAAGGTGCAATGAAGACTTTGGTCTTTTATATTCTTCACGGCAAATGCTTCAATGCACAAGACTTCTTCATCCGCCAACTTGCTGCATCAGGATCTGATGTTTTTGGCTTGAAGTTTTACGCTCCATGGATAATGCGGCTGATCAAACTACACTCAGCAGTCTCATATCAGCCATCTGCTCGCAATCATCGGATCTTTCTGCCTGACATTGATATGTCCGTTGAAGCCATCTATCCAGAGCCAGCCAACGAGCCTCTTAGTCTTCAGAATGCTGAGCATCAAAGTTTCTCTCAAAACATTGAAGGAGTTGAAGCAGTCACTCGTGTTTATCCTCTGGCTGGTACTACACGTGCACCTCATCGTGCCCTCACTGAAGCCATTGAAAGCACTATTTCCCAATGCCCCAAGAAGCGATCTCGTGTTCTCAATGACCGAGAGCTTCTGGTTGCCCTTCATCAGAAACAAGATAGGCATCATGACTGGCTGAAGCGCCAAATGCAAAGCCTCTTGGTGGATGTCAACCGCATTCGCAATCTTGCCACCAAGAATGCCTTTGTTGCCCATGAAACCTGTCGGCGTACATGGAAAGGGCTGATGCTTATGTGTTCTGAAGATGATCTTCAAGAGGATGGCTTCTCTGAACATTTCAAGTTTGACTCCACACCTCCAAGAAGGACTATACTGCGACGAACTCCGTCTCTTGAAGACTCTGAGTTCTCTTCCTCCACGGAAACTGTGAATGCCAGAGTGATCGAGGATGAAGACGATGCCACTTCACCGCTCCCTACTTCTGCACGCATCGACACTGCCTCGAGTTCGTCTGCACCGCCGAACAACACCGACGACCTTGCTGCTTCACCTACTCCTCATGGGAACGAGTAGACGCTCTATGTCTTCAAACCTTTTTGGTCCTTACTGACAAAAGGGGGAGAAGCATATGAGTTTGATAGTCTTCAAGCGGGTCCATATGGGCGGTTGCTTTATGTTTTGCCTAGTGTTTACAACTCTCGTTTTGATACATTTGGTTCTTTGAGTTGTAACACTTAAACTCGATGGTCGTCTGCTACTTATTTGCTATTCTGTGATGCGATGATAAATTCCGCATGTGCGATGATAAATTCCGCACTTAGATCATTTTGCAGACGTCCATTTTTCATTATGCATGTCATTATCTTCACATACTTTTCATGCATGATGAATTGTCATCATAAGTTGAAGAGGATCTCCACAAGTACAACCTGCCATGTGCATTTGCATTCCAAAAGCAAATTACTTATATGCACATCTTCAGGGGGAGCCCTTGCAACTTATGAAGACAATTCCCTATCCTTTACAATTTCACATATTATATTCCCCGTTGAAAACTTCAACTAGTTTGTCATCATCACCAAAAAGGGGGAGATTGTAAGTGCATCTAGTGCCACCCCTAGTTGGTTTTGGAGTATTGACGACAAACCTAGTTGAGGGACTAATGTGTTTGTGAGAATTGCAGGATAACACAGGTAGAAGTCCCTCATTGATTCGGTTTTCCTACCAGAGATGACCCCTAAAAATGTATGAAGACATTGAAGTCAAAGGTGGTATGTGAAGACATTCACATTGAAGACTATGACAAGAGAAGACATCGCGCGAAGACTATGGAGCGCGAAGACTTAGCAGTTTCGTCGTTCTGTGTTTTTCTTTGTTGAGTCATAGGAACCACCGTACTGTTAAGTGGGGTCCAAGAGAACCAGTCAGAATGACTGAAGTGATGCTTAACCAAAATCCTATGTCTTCGAGTGAAGACTTCGATAGCAAATCTTGTCCAGAGTTGGATAAGTCAGCTTTGCTTGTAGCCCAAGTAAAGTTGTCGTGTGTGTTTGAAATCTGACCGTTGGAACACGTGTCAGTTCCTTAGTGACCCAGGGTCATTTCGGACAAATCAGGTCGGGTTGCCTAGTGGCTATAAATAGCCCACCCCTACAACCATAAACGGTTGGCTGCTCACAGTTAGAGTACGGCTTTTGTCGTTTGAGAGCAACCCACCTCGAAGTCTTTGAGAGAGAATTCTTTGCGAGGATAAAGCCCTAACCACCCAGAGCCAAAGAGTGTTAGGCATCACTGAAGTCTTCCTGTATGTGTGATCTGAAGACTTATTACACTTGAGGACTGTGAATCCTCCAGCCGGTTAGGCGTCGCGTTCTGAGCATCCAAGAGTCATTATGGATCGCCGGTGAACGAAGTCTGTGAAGGTTTGGAAGTCTACCTTGAAGACTTACCAGAGTGATTGGGCGAGGACTGGGTGTCCTTAGCTCAAGGGGAATAAGGTGAAGATGAGGTCTTCTGAGTTGAATCTCAGCCTCCCTAACCAGACGAACAGTTGTCACAGCAACTGGAACTGGTCCAACAAATCATTGTCTTCAACGAGTCACTGGTTTCATCCTTCCCTTCCCTTTACTTACTGTTGGTCCTTGTGAAGTCATTGTACAATTGCATCGCTATTTGGCTTCACTGAGTTTACTTGTTCTGATTGGCTTCACAATATCTTCCTACCCGATCCTTACTGCCTAGCTGCTATTAGTCATCGTGCTTTCACTTCATTGAATACTTGACTATGGTTTGCCTAGTGTAGTCCACCTTCCGCTGCATGGTAATAGGTTTATTTCTATCGTTTATCTTCGAAGCTTACATGTTTTGAAGACTTTCATAAAAATCGCCTATTCACCCCCCTCTAGTCGATCACTAGCACTTTCAATAGTTTGAGAAGTAACATATTTAAGGTGGTAAACACCCTGTTCGCTTAGCAGTATGGGACTAAACTTAATTAGTTGCGGGAGGGATGATACTTAGCAGCAACGAGTGTTGGAGAAATCGTTGCTACTAAATTCGTTGGCAGTAGCGCATCCATGTAAAGGGCGCTACTACTATACCTAGTCTGGAGGCAACGCCCTAGCAATTATAGTAGTAGCGCTCTTTCCACCTAGAGCGCTACTGCTATGGAGCTATTAGTAGCGCGGTCTCCTGCAGTGCGCTACTGCTAAGTAGCAGTAGCGTTTGTTTTTAAACCACGCTGTTGGTAAAATTCTATGTATAAGGTTTTTCCTAGTAGTGGTGGTATATTCTCTTTTAAAACTATCTGTTGCATTTCGTGTTTATGACAAATTATGCCCATCAAGTTGACATAGATATTTTTATCTAGGAGGTATGTGAACCGGAAATTCCAACCAACCCTATTTTCGAGAGGTTAAATTTAGTTGAAAGAGAAAACGAGTATTTGAAAGAAAAATTGAAAAGAATTGAGGGGGAGAAGATGGAATTGGAGTTGCATGTTGCCGATGTCGTTGATGATCACAAGATCAAGATGGAGAAAATGCGGTTGAAGATTAGAAAGATTAGAAAATATGCCATTGATAGTGAGGCTTGGTATCATTATGCTGTTGGATCAATTGTTACCTTAGTTGCGATCTTGATCGCATTTGTTGTTGCATTTAAATGCTTTAGCTAGAGAGTTATTTGTATGTTGCATTTAAGTGTTGTATGAACTTTATGTATGGACTTTTATTAATTTGGTCTATTCGGTGGTGTGTAATCAAGATGAGCCGGCAATGGATGTACGATGACCGATGCTCTCCCCAGTTCGTTGATGGCATGTATACTTTTCTGATTGCGGCTCAGGAAAACAAGCGGGCGGATGGTTTTATGCCCTGTCCATGTGCTGGCTGTAAGAATGATCACAATTACTCTAACTCAAGAACCATTAACGTCCACCTGTTTGAGTCCGGTTTCATGCCCCACTATAATATTTGGATCAAGCACGGAGAAAGAGGGGTTATGATGGAAGACAATGAAGAAGAAGAGAACGACGATAGCTATCCTGGCCATGGGTTCCCTGAATACGATGATACAACAATGGGGGAAGAAGCTAAGCCGGCAATGCGAGAAGAAGCTGAGCCAGCAATGCGGGAAGAAGCTGAAGAAGAGGCATCAGATGAGCCCGCTGATGATCTAGCTCGGGCCATTGCCGATGCAAAGAGAAACTGCGCACGTGAAAATGAGAAGAAGAAGTTGCAGCGCATGTTAGAGGATCACAAGAAATTGTTGTACTTGAATTGCGAAGCTGACAAGAAAAAGCTGGGCACCACACTAGAATTGCTGCAATGGAAGGCAGAGAATGGTGTATTTGACAAGGGATTTGGAAAGTTGCTGGTAATGATAAAGAATATTCTTCCAAAGGACAACGAATTGCCCGAGAGTACGTACGAAGCAAAGAAGGCTGTCTGCCCTCTAGGGTTAGAGGTGCAGAAGATACATGCATGCCCTAATGACTGCATCCTCTACCGTGGTGAGTACGAGGATTTGAACGCATGCCCGGTATGCGGTGCATTGCACTATAAGATCAGCCGCGATGACCCTAGTGATGTCGAGGGCGAGCGCCCCGGGAAGAAGATTCCTGCCAAGGTGATGTGGTATGCTCCTATAATACCACGGTTGAAACGTTTGTTCCGAAACAAAGAGCATGCCAAGGTGATGCGATGGCGCGGAGAAGACCGTAAGAAAGACGAAATGTTGAGAGTACCCGCTGACGGGTCGCAGTGGAGAAAAATCGAGAGAAAGTACATGGAGGAGTTTGAAGGTGACCCAAGGAATGTATGGTTGGTCTAAGCGCAGATGGCATTAATCCTTTTGGGGAGCAGAGCAGCAACCATAGCACCTGGCCTGTGACTCTATGTTTGTATAACCTTCCTCCTTGGTTGTGCATGAAGCGGAAGTTCATTATGATGCCAGTTCTCATCCAAGGCCCTAAGCAATCCAACAACGACATTGATGTGTACCTAAGGCCATTAGTTGAAGAACTATTACAGTTGTGGAATGGAAAAGGTGTACGTGCGTGGGATGAGCACAAACAGGAAGAATTTGACCTAAAGGCGTTGCTATTCGTGACCATCAATGATTGGCCTGCTCTCAGTAACCTTTCAGGACAGACAAACAAGGGATACCGTGGATGCACGCACTGTTTGGATGATACCGACATTATATATTTGGATAGTTGTAGGAAGAATATGTACCTGGGACATCATCGATTTCTTCCAAGCAGGCATCCCGTAAGAAAGAAAGGCAAGCATTTCAAAGGTGAGGCAGATCATCGGACGAAGCCTCGCCACCGTACTGGTGCTGTTGTACATGATATGGTCAAGGATTTGAAGGTAATATTTGGAAAGGGTCCTGGCGGACAACCTGTTCCGAAGGACACTTACGGACGCGCACCCATGTGGAAGAAGAAATCTATATTTTGGGACCTGCCCTATTGGAAAGACCTAGAGGTCCGCTCCGCAATCGACGTGATGCACGTGACGAAGAATCTTTGCGTGACCCTGCTTGGCTTCTTAGGCGTGTATGGGAAGACAAAAGATACACTGGAGGCACGGGAGGACCAGCAACGTATGCATGGAAAATACGGCATACATCAGGGTCATGCCAGCTACACTCTTACCAAGGAAGAGAAGGAAATCTTCTTTGAAAGCCTGCTCAGTA
Source organism: Triticum urartu (assembly GCF_003073215.2). NCBI lineage: Eukaryota > Viridiplantae > Streptophyta > Magnoliopsida > Poales > Poaceae > Triticum > Triticum urartu. The sequence continues at coordinate 226,851,956 of NC_053026.1, forward strand.
TGAAGGTACCATCTGGCTTCTCGTCGAATATAAAGGGAATAATAAATATGTCAGAGAAAAAGTTCCAGAACCTAAAGTCTCATGACTGCCACGTGATTATGACGCAACTGCTTCCGGTTGCATTGAGGGGGCTTCTACCGGAAAACTTTTGATTAGCCATTGTGAAGCTATGTGCATTCCTCAATGCAATCTCTCAGAAGGTAATCAATCCAGAAATCATACCAAGGTTACAAAATGATTTGGTGCAATGTCCTGTCAGTTTCGAGTTGATGTTCCCACCATCCTTCTTCAACATCATGACGCATGTCCTAGTTCACCTATGCGAAGAGATTAATGTTTTGGGTCCTGTATTTCTACACAATATGTTCCCCTTTGAGAGGTTCATGGGAGTCTTGAAGAAATATGTTCATAACCGAGCTAGGCCAGAAGGAAGCATCTCAAAGGGCCATGAAAATGAGGAGTTCATTGAGTTTTGTATTGACTTTATTCCTGACCTTAAGCCGATTGGTGTTCCTGAATCGCGGCATAAGGGCAGACTGGATGGAAAAGGCACGCTAGGAGGGGATCAAATAATATGTTGTTGGGGAACGTAGTAATTTCAAAAAAATTCCTACGCACACGCAAGATCATGGTGATGCATAGCAATGAGAGGGGAGAGTGTCATCTACGTACCCTCGTAGACCGTAAGCGGAAGCATTATGACAACGCGGTTGATGTAGTCGTACGTCTTCACGATCGGCCGATCCTAGCACCGAAGGTACGACACCTCCGCGGACTGCACACATTCAGCTTGGCGACGTCCCGTGAACTCACGATCCAGTAGAGCTTCGATGGAGAGCTCCGTCAGCACGACGGCGTGATGACGGTGATGATGAAGTTACCGACGCAGGGCTTCGCCTAAGCACCGCTACGATATGACCGAGGTGGATTATGGTGGAGGGGGGCACCGCACACGGCTAAGAGATCAATGATCAACTTGTGTGTCTATGGGGTGCCCCCTCCCCCGTATATAAAGGAGTGGGGGAGGGGGAGGGCCGGCCCTCTACTATGGCGCGCCCTGGGGAGTCCTACTCCCACCGGGAGTGGGATTCCTCCCCCTTCCAAGTAGTAGGAGTAGGAGAGAAGGAAGGGGAAGAGAGAAGAAAAGGAAGGAGGTGGCGCCGCCCCTCCCCCTAGTCCAATTCGGACTAGGCCTTGGGGGGTGTGCGGCCTGCCTCTCTCTCTCTCTCTCTCCCCTAAAGCCTAATAAGGCCCATATACTCCCCGACGAATTCCCGTAACTCTCCGGTACTCCGATAAATACCCGAACCACTCAGAACCTTTCCGATGTCCGAATATAGCCTTCCAATGTATCGATCTTTACGTCTCGAACATTTCGAGACTCCTCGTCATGTCCCTCATCTCATCCGGGACTTCGAACAACCTTCGGTACATCAAATCACATAAACTCATAATACAAATCATCATCGAACGTTAAGCGTGCGGACCCTACGGGTTCGAGAACTATGTAGACATGACCGAGACACGTCTCCGGTCAATAACCAATAGCGGAACCTGGATGCTCGTATTGGCTCCCACATATTCTACGAAGATCTTTATCGGTCAAACCGCATAACAACATACATTGTTCCCTTTGTCATCGGTATGTTACTTACCCGAGATTCGATCGTCGGTATCTCAATACCTAGTTCAATCTCGTTACCAGCAAGTCTCTTTACTCGTTCCGTAATGCATCATCATGTAACTAACTCATTAGTCACATTGCTTGCAAGGCTTATAGTGATGTGCATTACCGAGAGGGCCCATAGATACCTCTCCGACAATCGGAGTGACAAATCCTAATCTCGATCTATGCCAACTCAACAAACACAATCGGAGACACCTGTAGAGCACCTTTAGAACTCCGGTATTCGGGAATTGCATAATCTCATTGTCATAGGAACATGTATAAGTCATGAAGAAAGCAATAGCAACATACTAAACGATCAAGTGCTAAGCTAACGAAATGGGTCAAGTCAATCACATCATTCTCTAGTGATGTGATCCCATTAATCAAATGACAACTCATGTCTATGGCTAGGAAACTTAACCATCTTTGATTCAACGAGCTAGTCAAGTAGAGGCATACTAGTGACACTCTGTTTGTCTATGTATTCACACATGTACTAAGTTTTCGGCTAATACAATTCTAGCATGAATAATAAAAATCTATCATGATATAAGGAAATATAAATAACAACTTTATTATTGCCTCTAGGGCATATTTCCTTCAGTCTCCCACTTGCACTAGAGTCAATAATCTAGTTCACATCGCCATGTTTAACACCAATAGTTCACATCACCATGTGATTAACACCCATAGTTCACATCATCATGTGACCAACATCCAAAGGGTTTACTAGAGTCAATAATCTAGTTCAGATCGCTATGTGATTTAACACCCAAAGAGTACTTAAGGTGTGATCATGTTTTGCTTGTGAGAGAAGTTTAGTGAACGGGTCTGCTACATTCAGAGCCGTATGTATTTTGAAAATATTCTATGTCTACAATACTCTGCATGGAGCTACTCTAGCTAATTGCTCCCACTTTCAATATGTATCCAGATCGAGACTTAGAGTCATCCAGATCGGTGTCAAAGCTTGCATCGACGTAACTCTTTACGACGAACTCTTTATCACCTCCATAACCGAGAAATTCCTTAGTCCTCTAAGGATAATTTTGACCAATGTCCAATGATCTACTCCTAGATCACTATTGTACTCCCTTGCCAAACTCAGGGCAGGATATACAATAGGTCTGGTACATAGCATGACATAGTTTCTAGAACCTATGGCTGAGGCATAGGGAATGACTTTCATTCTCTCTCTATCTTCTGCCGTGGTCGGGCTTTGAGTCTTACTCAACTTCATACCTAGCAACACAGGCAAGAACTCCATCTTTGACTGTTCCATTTTGAACTACTTCAAAATCTTGTCAAGGTATGTACTTCATTGAAAAAACTTATCAAGCGTCTTGATCTATCTCCATCAATCTTGATGCTCAATATGTAAGCAACTTCACTGAGGACTTTCTTTGAAAAACTCCTTTCAAACACTCCTTTATGCTTTCCAGAAAATACTACATCATTTCTGATCAACAATATGTCATACATATACTTATCAGAAAGGCTGTAGTGCTCCCACTCACTTTCTTGTAAATACAGGCTTCACCGCAAGTCTGTATAAAACTATATGCTTTGATCAACTCATCAAAGCACATATTCCAACTCCGAGATGCTTGCACCAATCCATAGATGGATCGCTGGAGCTTTTCACACTTTGTTAGCATCTTTAGGATTGAAAAAACCTTCTGGTTGCATCATATACAACTCTTCTGTAAGAAATCCATTAAGGAATGCAGGTTTAACATCTATTTGCCAAATTTCATAAAATGCGGCAATTGCTAACATGATTCGGACAGACTTTTAAGCATCGATACAAGTGAGAAAATCTCATTGTCGTCAACATCTTGAACTTGTCGAAGACATTTTGCGACAAGTAGAGATTTGTAGATAGTAACACTACTATCAGCATCCATCTTCCTCTTGAAGATCCATTTTATTCTCTATGGCTTACCGATCATCGGGCAAGTCAACCAAAGTCCATACTTTGTTCTCATACATGGATCCTATCTCAGATTTCATGGCTTCAAGCCATTTTACAGAATCTGGGCTCATCATCGCTTCCTCATAGTTCGTAAGTTCATCATGGTCTAGTAACATGACTTCCAGTACAGGATTACCGTACCACTCTGGTGCGAATCGTGTTTTGGTTGATCTACGAAGTTCTGTAGTAACTTGATCCAACGTTTCATGATCATCATCATTAATTTCCTCACTAATTGGTGTAGGGATCACAGGAACTGATTTCTGTGATGAACTACTTTCCAATCAGGGAGCAGGTATAGTTACCTCATCAACTTCTACTTTCCTCCCACTCACTTCTTTCGAGAGAAACACCTTCTCTAGAAAGGATCCATTCTTAGCAACAAAGATCTTGCATTCGGATCTGTGATAGAAGGTGTACCCAACATTTTCTTTTGGGTATCTTATGAAGACGTACTTCTCCAATTTGGGTTGGAGCTTATCAGGCTGAAACTTTTTCACAAAAGCAACACAACCCCAAACTTTAAGAAACGACAACTTTGGTTTCTAGCCAAACCATAGTTCATCCGGTGTCGTCTCAACGGATTTAGATGGTGTCCTATTTAACGTGAATGTAGCTATCTCTAATGCATAACCCCAAAATGATATTGGTAAATCGGTAAGAGACATCATAGATCGCACCATATCAAATAAAGTGCGGTTACGGCGTTCGGACACACCGTTACGCTGTGGTGTTCCAGGTGGCATGAGTTTGTGAAACTATTCCACATTGTTTTAATTGAAGACCAAACTCGTAACTCAAATATTCGTCTCCGCGATCAGATTGTAGAAACTTTATTTTCTTGCTACGATGATTCTCCACTTCACTCTGAAATTCTTTAAACTTTTCAAATGTTTCAGACTTGTGTTTCCATTAAGTAGATATACCCATATCTGCTCAAATCATCTGTGAAGGTCAGAAAATAATGATACCTGTCGCGAGCCTCAACACTCATTGGACCGCATACATCAGTATGTATTATTTTCAGTAAGTCAGTAGCTTGCTCCATTGTTTCGGAGAACGGTGTCTTAGTCATCTTGCCCATGAGGCATGGTTCGCAAGTATCATATGATTCATAATCAAGTGATTCCAAAAGCCCATCAGCGTGGAGCTTCTTCATGCGCTTTACACCAATATGACCTAAACAACAGTGCCACAAATATGTTGCACTATCATTATTAACTTTGCATCTTTTGGCTTCAATATTATGAATATGTGTATCACTACGATCGAGATCCAACAAACTATTTTCATTGGGTGTATGACCATCGAAGGTTTTATTCATGTAAACAGAACAACAATTATTCTATGACTTTAAATGAATAAACATATTGCAATAAACATGATCAAATCATATTCATGCTCAACGCAAACACCAAATAACATTTATTTAGGTTCAACACTAATCCCGAAAGTATAGTGAATGTGCGATGATGATCATATCAATCTTGGAACCACTTCCAACACACATCGTCACTTTACCCTTAAGTAGTCTCTGTTCATTCTGCATCTCCCGTTTCGAGTTACTACTCTTAGCAACTGAACCAGTATCAAATACCAAAGGGTTCAACACTAGTAAAGTACACATCAATAACATGTATATCAAATATAACTTTGTTCACTTTGCCATCCTTCTTATCCGCCAAGTATCTAGGGCAGTTCCACTTCCAGTGACTATTTCCATTGCAGTAGAAGCACTCAGGCTCAGGCTTAGGTCCAGACTTGGGCTTATTCACTTGAGCAGCAACTTGCTTGCCGTTCTTCTTGAACTTCCCCTTCTATCCTTTGCCCTTTTCTTGAAACTAGTGGTCTTGTTAACCATCAACACTTGATGCTCTTTCTTTATTTCTACCTTCGCCGATTTCAGCATCGCGAAGAACTCAGGAATTACTTTGGTCATCCCTTGCATATTATAGTTCATCACGAAGTTCTAGTAACTTGGTGATGGTGACTAGAGAACTTTGTCAATTACTATCTTATTTGGAAGATTAAGTCCCACTTGATTCAAGAAATTGTAGTACCTAGACAATCTGAGCACATGCTCACTGGTTGAGCTATTCTCCTCCATCTTATAGGCAAAGTACTATTAGAGGTCTCATACCTCTCGACACGGGCATGAGTATGAAATACCAATTTCAACTCTTGGAACATCTTATATGCTTCGTGGCGTTCAAAACAATTTTTTGAAGTCATGGTTCTAAGCCGTAAAGCATGGTGCACTAAACTATCAAGTAGTCATCATAACGAGCTTTGTCAAACGTTCATAACGTCTGCATGTGCTCCTGCAATAGGTATGTCACCTAGAGGTGCATCAAGGACATAATTCTTTTGTGCAGCAACGAGGATAATCCTCAGATCATGGACCAAGTCCGCATCGTTGCTACTATCATCTTTCAGCATATCTTTTCTCTAGGAACATATCAAAAATAAACGGGGAGCTACATCGCGAGCTATTGATCTACAACATAGATATGCTAATACTTCTAGGACTAAGTTCATGATAAATTAAAGTTCAATTAATCATATTACTTAAGAACTTCCACTTAGATAGACATCCCTCGAGTCATCTAAATGATCACGTGATCCAAATCAACTAAACCATGTCCGATCATCACGTGAGATGGAGTAGTTTTCAATGGTGAACATCACTATATTGATCATATCTACTATATGATTCACGTTCAACCTTTTGGTTTCCAGTGTTCCAAGGCCATATCTGCATATGCTAGGCTTGTCAAGTTTAACCCGAGTATTCTGCGTGTGCAAAACTGGTTTGCACCCATTGTATGTGAACGTAGAGCTTATCACACCCGATCATCACGTGGTGTCTCGGCACGGCGAACTTTGGCAACGGTGCATACTCAGGGAGAACACTTGTACCTTGAAACTTTTAGTAAGGGATCATCTTATAAAGCTACCGTCAAACTAAGCAAAATAAGATGTATAAAAGATAAACATCACATGCAATTAAAATATGTGACATGATATGACCATCATCATCTTGTGCTTTTGATCTCCATCTCCAAATTACTGTCATGATCTCTGTTGTTACCGGCATGACACCATGATCTCCATAATCTTGATCTTTTATCAATGTGTCGTCACATGGTCGTCTCACTAGCTATTGCTTTTGCAACTATTGCTATCGCATAGCGACAAAGTAAAGCAATTACATGGCACTTGCATCTTATGCAATAAAGAGACAACCATAAGGCTCTAGCCAGTAGCCTATAACTTTAACAAAAACATGATCATCTCATACAATAGTTTATATCTCATCATGTCTTGACCATATCACATCACAACATGGCCTGCAAAAACAAGTTAGACATCCTCTACTTTGTTGTTGTAAGTTTTACGTGGCTGCTACGGGCTGAGCAAGAACCGTTCTTACCTACGCATCAAAACCACAACGATTTTTTGTCAAGTATGTGATGTTTTAACCTTCAACAAGGACCGGGCGTAGCCACACTTGATTCAACTAAAGTTGGAGAAACTGACACCCGCCAGCCACCTGTGTGCGAAGCACGTCGGTAGAACCAGTCTCGCGTAAGCATACGCGTAATGTCGGTCCGGGCCGCTTCATCCAACAATACCGCCGAATCAAAGTATGATATGCTGGTAAGCAGTATGACTATTATCGCCCACAACTCTTTGCGTTCTACTCATGCATATAATATCTACGCATAAACCTGGCTCGGATGCCACTGATGGGGAACGTAGTAATTTCAAAAAAATTCCTACGCACACGCAAGATCATGGTGATGCATAGCAACGAGAGGGAAGAGTGTCGTCTACATACCCTCGTACACCATAAGCGGAAGCGTTATGACAACGCGGTTGATGTAGTCGTACGTCTTCATGATCGACCGATCCTAACATTGAAGGTATGGCACGTCCACGGACTGCACATGTTCAGCTCGGCGATGTCCCGCGAACTCACGATCCAGTAGAGCTTTGAGGGAGAGCTTCGTCAGCACGACGACGTGATGACGGTGATGATGAAGTTAGCGACGCAAGGCTTCGCCTAAGCACTGCTACGATATGACCGAGGTGGATTATGGTGGAGGGGGGCACCGCACACGGCTAAGAGATCAATGATCAACTTGTGTGTCTATGGGGTGCCCCCTCCCCCGTATATAAAGGAGTGGAGGAGGGGGAGGGCCGGCCCTCTATTATGGCGCGCCCTGGGGAGTACTACTCCCATCGGGAGTAGGATTCCTCCCCCTTCCAAGTAGTAGGAGTAGGAGAGAAGGAAAGGGAAGAGAGAAGAGAAGGAAGGAGGGGGCGCCGCCCCTCCCCCTAGTCCAATTCGGACTAGGCCTTGGGGGGGGCGGGCGGCCTGCCTCTCTCTCTCTCTCTCTCCCCCCTAAAGCCCAATAAGGTCCGTATACTCCCCGGCAAATTCCCGTAACTCTCCGGTACTCCGATAAATACCCGAACCACTCAGAACCTTTCCAATGTCCGAATATATCCTTCCAATATATCAATCTTTATGTATAGAACATTTCGAGACTCCTTGTCATGTCCCTGATCTCATCCAGGACTCCGAACAACCTTCGGTACATCAAATCACATAAACTCATAATACAAATCGTCATTGAACGTTAAGCGTGCGGACCCTACGGGTTCGAGAACTATGTAGACATGACCGAGACATGTCTCCGGTCAATAACCAATAGCGGAACCTGGATGCTCATATTGGCTCCCACATATTCTACGAAGATCTTTATCGGTCAAACTGCATAACAACATACATTGTTCCCTTTGTCATCGGTATGTTACTTGCCCGAGATTCGATCGTCGGTATCTCAATACCTAGTTCAATCTCGTTACCAACAAGTCTCTTTACTCGTTCCGTAATGCATCATCCCGTAACTAACTCATTAGTCACATTGCTTGCAAGGCTTATAGTGATGTGCATTACCGAGAGGGCCCGGAGATACCTCTCCGACAATCGGAGTGACAAATCCTAATCTCGATCTATGCCAACTCAACAAACACCATCGGAGACACCTGTAGATAGTCCTGGCCATCTCAGGCCTGGCCCTGTCGGCCCACCCAGGCCCGGCCCTAAAATCAAGGGCCTAGGACCGATGGGCTTACTCATGGGCCGGGCTTGGGCCTGAGTTTTGAGCCCACCAGCAGGGCTTGGACGAGCTTGGGCTTGGCATATTGGCATTTTAAGCAAGAGGCCCGGCCCAAGGCCCTAAGCCCTAAGGGCTTATCAGGGCTTTTTACCAGATGGACTGGGCTTGGGCTTGAAAAGTAGGCCCGATGATAGGGCCTGGGATTGCCTGGGCCTTAGTTTTCTGCTATGGGCTTTTTTAGGCCCGGCCCATGCCCAGCCCGGCCCATGGCTAGATATACCTGTAGAGCACCTTTATAATCACCCAGTTATGTTGTGACGTTTGGTAGCACACAAAGTGTTCCTTCGGTATTCAGGAGTTGCATAATCTCATAGTCATAGGAACATGTATAAGTCATGAAGAAAGCAATAGCAACATACTAAATGATCAAGTGCTAAGCTAACGGAATGGGTCAAGTCAATCACATCATTCTCTAATGATGTGATCCCATTAATCAAATGACAACTCATGTCTATGGCTAGGAAACTTAACCATCTTTGATTCAACGAGCTAGTCAAGTAGACGCATACTAGTGACACTCTGTTTGTCTATGTATACACACATGTACTAAGTTTCCGGTTAATAAAATTCTAGCATGAATAATAAACATTTATCATGATACAAGGAAATATAAATAACAACTTTATTATTGCCCCTAGGGCATATTTCCTTCATATGTATGGACGGGCATTCTCTCACTGAAGCACACTACACTGTTCTACAGAATTCCGCCTTGGTGGCTCCGTATATGGAGGAACACAAGAATTTTCTAAGCTCCAAACACCCAGAGCAGTCTCACGACTGGATTACACGTGAACAAACGGGGACTTTCGCCGGTTGGTTGCAGACACATGCCATGCATGACGGCGATATTGAAGATGACATGTACTTGTTGTCCCAGTTACCATCTTCGAATATAATGACTTTCAAAGGGTACGAGATAAATGGGAATACATTTTACACGACCGCCCAAGATAAGAAGAGCACAACCAAAACAGTGGTGTCCGCTTTGATGCAACAACCAAGACAGGAAAGGAAACATATTATGGTTACATAGAGGACATATGGGAACTTGACTATGGATGTGGTTTGAAGGTCCCTTTGTTTTGGTGCAAATGGGTCAATATGACACGAGGTGGGGTAATGGAAGACCCGCAGTACGGAATGACAACAGTGGATCTCAACAATCTTGCGTATGCAGACGAACCATTCGTCCTAGCCAATGATGTGGCGTAGGTTTTCTATGTGAAAGACATGTCTACCAGGCCGAGAAAAAGAAAAGATAAGGAAGCGAATGCATCATACGATGAGCCAAAGCGCCACATAGTTCTTTCAGGGAAAGGAAACATCGTGGGAGTTGATGACAAGACAGACATGTCAGAAGATTATGAAAAGTTTGATGAAATTGCTCCATTCACAGTGAATATTGACCTGAGCATCCAGTTAAATGATGAAGATTGTACATGGTTACGGCGCAAAGGGACACACACGAAGAAAAAGTTTCACACCCAAAGATCCCACTCTGGGATGTGATAGGCTTCATCGTCATCACTTTCTTCTCTAGTGACTTTCCGGACTTATATATCTAGAAAGTGTCGCTTCGAACAAAACAGAGGGTATCTTTGTAATAGTTAGGGTACTTATGTGTTTTGGCATTTGAAACGCGAAGAAATTTTATGTGCAAACAAATTCTTTCATGCATTTACGGCAAAAACTGGATGCACTTCATCAACAAAGTTTGTCAAATAATTCAAATTTGAACTATTCAAATTTGAAAACTACTGGCACTAACAGAAAGTTTGTAATTTTTTGTACCTAAAGAAAAAATATTCAGAAATAAATAAATGAAAATAAATAAAGCAGAAAAGAAAAAAACTAATTTTTTTGAGACAAAAACTAAATAAAAGCCCACCTACTGGGCCACAGCGGCCTGCATACGACTAGAAACCCAACCTGTAGTTGGGCCAGGATGCAGGCCCGCAAGGCCCAATAGGCCCACAGGGCAGAGCGGCAGAGTTAGGCCCAAAAGCCTGCTATAGAGAGGAGTTCAACAGAGCTGCCGTGCCGGGGCTTTTAAACAGGTGCGGGCGCCCCTCGGCTAGCGAGGTGGGACTAAACTTGCCCGCACCGAACCTGCGCCAGCGCACACCTTTAGTATCGGGTGGTGGCTCCAACCGGTACTAAGGGGGGGGGGTCTTTAGTACCGGTTGTAGCCACCACCCAATACTAAAGGGGGTGCGCTTCCCGCCACTTCGCCTGGCCAAAACAGCCCTTTAGTACCGGTTGGTGGCTCCAACCGGTACTAGGGGGGGTTCTATATAAGAAACACTTCAAAAAAATTCAGTTTCTCATCTCTCCCTCTGCTTCTTCTCCTCTACCCCGTCGCCGCCGCCCCTCGTCGCCGCCCCCGTCCCCGTCGCCGCCCGTCGCCGTTGCCGTCGCCGTCCGTTGCCGCCCGTCGCCGTTGCCGTCGCCGTCCGTTGCCGTCCCCGTCGCTGTCCGTCTTCCCCGTCGCCGTCCCCGTCGCCGGCCCGTCCCCGTCGCCGTGCCGGCCTGTCGCCGTCCCCTATGCCTCGTCGTCCCCTCATCTCGCCATCGCCGTCGCCGTCACCTCGACCTCGCCCGCGCTGTGAGCCCCCTCTCCGGCTCCTCTCCTCCCTCCAATCAAAGCCGCCGCACCGCCGGCGCCGTAGGTGCACACACGCACGCACGCGCGCGCACACACACACACACGCACACACACGATTCTATTTTTAGTTTTTAGTTTTTAGTTTTTTTTTCTATTTTTTCTGTTTTTTATACAAATGTTTTAGATGAATTAATTAATTAGATTAGAGTAATGTCAAATAGTATATAGAAATGTTAGAAATTTTAGAAATGTTAGTTTTAGCTAGATGAATTAGATTAACTAGTCGTCAACCCGTGCATTCGCACAGGTTAGTCCAGTTCTACATAGCATTATTACTTGGTCGTATATAAAATAGCTTTGTGTTGCTTTTTTATTTTCTATGCAAAAATGATTATATAAGATTGTTAACTTGTGAGCTAACTTTCGAACTTTAGCTTTTAAAGGATATTATTGAAAACATGTAATTGTTTCCCTTCATATAAAAGAGCATGGAGGAATACCTTTTGGAGCCCAATCCCTATTCTCAATTAAATGGGTTAAACCTATATAGGTTTGCATGCCAACTTATATGACCGGAGCTTTTGTGAATGGGTTAAACGAAGGATGTAATCGTTAAACATATTGCCCTTATTGTGACCTCGACAATGGTGTAAAATTCAATGCTGAGTCCGATAGTTAAATGTACTCGTATTAAAATTTAGAGAGTCCTTATCTCTTTTATGCAAATAAAATAGAACAGTCCATGACACCAGTGAGGGAAACAAAGAAATCAAAACATCAAATGTGTTCTTGTATGCCAATTTATTATTCAGGAAATAAAAATTGCATAATTCATCTTTCTCATCTTCAAAAACCCAAGGAGCTAGAAGAGAACTTTTTTTAAAGGAAGCATCTCCCTGACGTACACAATGATTTTAATTAATAAGCAAAGGAGAAGTCGACATTGGTCCTCAACATAGAATCTCCTTAATATTAGACCGGCCATTCTGGCCTTTGTACCCCACGACTTAGAGGAATTGATTGCCACCATGAACATACATTTGTGTCCCCTTATAAATTATGAGATACTTGATACGTAAACAACCATCTGTAGCTGGGTGTCTTGCCAAATAACTGGCTTTTGTTCATCTAAGTCAATGCCTAAGCATGTCAGAACAAACCTATAGTAGGAAAGCAGTCATACAGGTTACAAACCTGGCTATAAGTGTAAAGAAATTATAATATTCAGATAGTGAATACCTAGAATTTTAGAAGATATATACTATGAAGAGAAGAATGAACCTGACCAAACCATGAACTATTTAAGCGTCGCACTTTAGAAGAAATCAGATCAAAGTATAATGGGACAAAAAAGAACTTATATAGCTGCTTGCTCTTGAACGTTTCCTTCAAAATGGAAAATGTTAGAATTTAGTGAAGTATAGTTGGTGAGGAAAAAATGTAACAACTACTTGGCCGATCATGTACATGCTCAAGAAGAAACTAATAAATGGGATCGAGAGCCGGAACTTACGTGCATCAATTTTGGAGCAGTAAACATGAGAGAGATAAGAACCGATTTTGTCTAAAGTACATATAAGAAAATAGTTGCTGGTAGACAAACTGTTTAAACTACACACAACAGAACAACTACTATTACTGTTACTTGATGAGTCCAAATTATTCTATGCAATTCACTTCAGCGATAATAATCTGCATGTATAATATCTAGCATGTAGGAAAACTACCTGCACAACAGAAGCTACTCTTATACCATGTAATGCCACTGTGTCCTAAATTTAGGAGTTGACCATTGGTTCAGAGGATATATCGTTACCTTACATATGTAAATTTATCCTTTTCAACTTTAAAACTCCACAATCATCAGAAAAGAAAATGTCCCATTCATAGCTATTTTCTCCCAGCATTACCTGAATGGCTCAACCAAATGGATGTTGAGTAGGTCACACATAGATAGAGGAATGTTTGAAACTGGCTAGAGAAAAGGGGTATATGCTGCAATGTTTATTGTATTGTGCCGCTTGAGTCACGCATGCAGATGGGAGTTGGTTTTGTCCTTGTTATGTCGATGGATGGCAAAGTCAAGCTGTTGCTGCTTGCAAGCACATGCATGGTGGGTGTCTCCCTGTGGTTGCATGACACGCTGACATTTAACTGATGCCCAGTCTGGGACCTTCTTGATCATCCTGGAAGACAAATATGAAATACATCACCCGTAGCTACTGCAGGAGATAACAGGAAAAATCAATCTATAAGTAGTTCAAAACTCCAAGAAGAAATTGAAGCACACCACGTACCTCTTTCTTGCTGGTCTTCATGCTAGTGATGTGGTCATCGCTGTTTCAGCAAGGGCAATACGAAGCACTAAGGTACGTGCTCAGCATATGCTGCAGGAGGTAAGGGTGCAACGGGGGTGATGTCCGGGCTGAGGGGCATCACAGTTACTCGGGAGATGGCAGCCTTGTAACGTGCGAAAGAATCTGCAGTAAATAGCCAATGAAGGAGCTTGGAGAGAGATTCAAGATTCAGTCCGTGGACACTAACCATATATAGTAAAAACATGGAAATTTCTGCAGATTAATTTACAATTACCTTGTAGCCAATAACCTTTAGGTCGCAGGTCATGGTGTGATTGTTGTGGAGGTCAGGGATGGGGTGACGCCACACTGATACTTGTAGATTTATTTTGATCGGTGCTTGTCAGGAAAAAATTGCTGGACTTGAAATCCTCTCCACACAAATCTTGCTACCCTACTGGAAAGACTTGAAGAAAAAATCTGCACCATCATCCAATTCTGTCAAGATCCAGGTTGGAGAAAACATTGAGAATCTGGGCGGAACGCATATATGCCCTTGCGATGCGGCAGCCAGGTAACGTGGGAAAGAATCAGTGGCAGAAATCCGACCAAGGAAAAGACCTTGTGGAGGTGTTCGAGATTCAATCGTGGAAAGGATTAAAAATATAGAATCCCAAACCAAAGGAAAACCTCATCTTGATGCAGAGATTTGTTTCTCACGGGGGAAGGCGTTGACAGTTGAGATGTCCTTTTTTTGCGGGGACATAGTTGAGATGTCATGCCGCAAGATCTGTTTCAGATTGTTGTTGTTTTTCTAATGGGGAGAGAAGGAGCCGGTGGATTACGTAGGTAGTTTGAGATTTACATGGCTCTTTTTGATTTCGATAAGAAAAAAATAGGCTGAATTTAGCACAATTAAGTCGGGGTTAGCTGGGTTAATCTACACCGTAATAATACGGTCCCACTGGATTAACGGCTCCTAATTACTGATTAACATGGTAATTTCTAGGGAGTTCATAATTAGTATAGGTATAGATATAGATAGATTTCAAATTGTTATAGAAATGTTAGTTTTTAGTTTCTTATAATTTTAGTTATAGAAATTTAGAATTTGCATATAAGAAATCACAATCCAATCATTTAAAAAATGTTACTTTTGCGGCGTATAGTATTTGTTCTCGACGATGTCCGGCCCGCATCCTCGCCGTCGACCCGTTCGCGACAACGTACTGCTTCAGAGGACCCATGTCCGGTTCTGGGCTCCGCCGGGCTGGCACTGGGAGGTGCTACCTTCAGGGGCTCACCGCTTGGTGAGGAACCCGGGTCCTGTCGTCGACCCTGAGCTCCTTTGGTGGCGTTCCCATGGGCCACTTTCGGTGCGGAGGGAGCCGGCCCCACCGGAGGTGGTGCGTCGCCATGTCAGGGAGGAGGACGAGCACGTCCGTCGCTACATGGCTTCTATGGACGTCAGGTTCTCCAATACCTGGCAGGTTTTTTGGGGAGATGACCGGAGTTATGATCCTGTGATGGTTCCTTCTCTTTGGGTGTCCACCGCCCGCACCTCAGGAACCGCGAGTGGCCTAGATTATTCTGTAGTATTCGATCTTTATTAGCTAGCTAGCTAGTGATGTATCCGATATATAATATTCGAGACGATGTATTCTAGATTATATATTATTCGAGACGATGCATATTATGTACTATGATTCAGGATTTCCTTATTGATTGCATGCATGCATTGTAATTTGAATACTAAATTGTTTTATATTTCTTCTGGATTAGTTAAATAAAAGCTATGGCGGCCAATACCGACAGAGAGGGAGAAGAGGCCCTGTTCGAGATCATACGCTCCCCTCGCGCGCCAGATGATCGAAATGAACAAGATGACGGCTCCCAATATCTGAACAATACCGGGGAGGGTGATGATATGATATTCGATCGCGACGACCGAATTGATGAAGTCATGGACGATGACTATGATTATGATGGCGAAGAAAATGTTGATGTTGAAATAACAGAGACTGGCGAGGTATATTTATATAAGCAGGCATCTAGTGATCATCACATGTTTTAAATGATTTGAAGATATATTAACGAAACAATCTTTCTTCTTTCAGCCCTCTGGGTCGAGCAAATCTTCTACAGGCAGAGTGCGAGGCCCGGGCAAAAAGTTGAAGGAGGGCGTAAAGTACAACATCGATGCCATCAAAACTAATGGCGAACCACTAGCGCCTAAGAACATTGCGAACAAGTTCGTTCGTCAGTGCGGAGTTCTTGTGAAGTACCAACTACCAATCTCCCTTCAAGAATGGAAACAGCCAGCAAAGAAACGTCCAGATCTTACTTTTGTCGACGACAGAGCAAAAACTCTGCTTTGGGAAAAACTCATGGAACATTTCACCCTACCAGATCATTTCACAGCTATAGATGTGGAGATAGTCAAGGACGCTGCTCTTAGGAAGATGGCAATTGCATTCAACAACCACAAGAAAACTGTATGGAATAACTACGTCAAAGGAGGAAAGAAGACTCCAGAATTCAAGGGAACACTGGAGAAGCAAAGAGAACACGGGCCCGCTTCCGTGAAATTCAAGGAATCAGAATTATCT
This sequence comes from Triticum urartu, assembly GCF_003073215.2. NCBI lineage: Eukaryota > Viridiplantae > Streptophyta > Magnoliopsida > Poales > Poaceae > Triticum > Triticum urartu. The sequence continues at coordinate 226,868,303 of NC_053026.1, forward strand.
AAGGAACGGTCCAGAAGAAACAAGGCCAATGCCGCAAAAAAGGAGCAATTCCATAGGTTGGGGCCAAGTGGCTACGCGGTGGCAATGCCTAAGTGGGATAAGTCTGAGCAAGAGATGCAGGCTGCACAGGTCACTCCAGTTACATTGAGCTGGCCCCCCAGGTGCAGAACTTGGTTCTATGCGCATGGGGGGGGGGGCGTTGGACCCGAAGACAGGCCAGGTTTCGAAGAAGGCATGTCTTAAAGGAGCCGATGTTAAGTTACTTGAAGCAATAGAAGATGCTCGAAAGGGGGTGTTCACGCCCAACAGAGAGAACGACGAGCTTACGCGCGCCTTGGGAAATCCTGAACACCTGGGAAGAACACGAATCAAGGGCATTGTTCCGTGGTATGAGGGCTTTTCGGACTGGAACACCGACTACAGAAGCCGTGCGAGAAGGAAGATGGAGGAGGAGGAGAAGAAGCAGTAGGATGAGCAGAGGAAGCAGGAAGCAGAACGCCTTCAAGCCTAGAATCAGCGCACGCGGACTTGGCACTCAAATTCTTGCGGCAGCAGCAGCAGATCGACTCACTTAGCCAGGAAAGGGGGTCTTAGTAGCGGCAGCACCTAGCGGATGATCCAACATTGGCTAGCACCGTCCCGTCCATGCCAAGAAGCAGCGTGGGTTCCGCCCCGGGCGATGCACTGCTGGATAGATACCCTGTGGATGACATCATGGAGAACACTAACTGTGAGCTACACTTCAAAATAAAGAACATATCCATGAAGGTGGTGAACGCCGTTGCTAATACAAATCCCCCCGGAGCAACCATCCATTGCAGCCCGATTCCAACCGGCTATGCTCGTGTCGTGGTTGATGAGGTGGTGGACCAATATTCGGGGCTACAGCTTGAAATTCCTGGAGGTGACGAGGAGCACACACTGGGAGAGGCCATACATCGTATCATCCTATGGAGAAAGGATTTTAAAGTGCAACTATCCCTGGGTGGTTTTGGTAATGATTAACAACATATAACTCATTGAACTAATGCCATTACAAGATAAATATTTCAGGAAAGTTCAATGATCGGCATGGCATGGATAAGGAATGTGGACCCCTCAAAATGCTAAGTATAAATGATTGGCTCAAGCTTTAAAGTCCAAGACTCTACATTTTCTATTTTAGTGATCCAAGATCACATTGAGTCTATAGGAAAGCCAATACTATTAAAAGAGGATGAGGTGTTGCTTAATGGCTTGCTTGCTCAAATTGCTTAGTGATATGCTCCAAAGCCCTTAGCCACTTTCTCATATCCACATATGTCCCAAACCAAAAGTCAAACTCGGTCCAACCAATTTGATCCATCCGGCGCCACCGAGTTCATTTGACATAGCCACTGCCAGAAACCCTAGTCTTTTCGGTCTCACCGATAGGGATCTCGGTCTCATCGAGATGGGGTTGCAAACTCTTTGTTTCCCTTCGTAACGTTTCAGTCAAACCGAGATGAGCGATTGGTCCCACCAAGTCTGCAATGGAAACTCCCTGTTTCCTTTTCATAACACTTCGGTCCCACCGAGACGAGCGAATCGGTCCCACCGAGTTTGCCTGACCAACTCTCTGTTAGCTTATTACCAAATTCGGTCCAACTGAGTTTGAGTAATCGGTCCAACCGAGATCACGTTATGCTCTAACCCTAATGATATTGGTCCCACCGAGATGACATGTCAGTCCCACCGAAATTGCCTAGCGGTCACATATGTACTAAATCATTCCGACCGAGTTTTCTAATTCGGTCCCATCGAGTTTGGTATAATGTGTGTAACGGTTAGATTTTGTATGGAGGCTATATATACCCATCCACCCTCTCCTCATTCATGAGGGAGGCCACCAGATCGTGCCTACACTTCCACTACCCATTTTCTGAGAGAGAGCCACCTACTCATGTGTTGAGACCAAGATATTCCAATCCAACCATATGAATCTTGATCTCTAGCCTTCCCCAAGTTGCTTTCCACTCAAATCATCTTTCCACCAAATCCAATCCTATGAGAGTGTGTTGAGTGTTGGGGAGGCCATCATTTGAAGCACAAGTGTAAGGAGTTCATCATCAACACACCATCTATTACCTTTTGGAGAGTGGTCTCTCCTAGATTGATTAGGTGTCACTTGGGAGCCTCCGACAAGATTGTGGAGTGAACCAAGGAGTTTGTAAGGGCAAGGAGATCGCCTACTTCGTGAACATCTACCCTAGTGAGGCAAGTCCTTCATGGGCGATGGCCATGCTGGGATAGACAAGGTTGCTTCTTCGTGGACCCTTCATGGGTGGAGCCCTCCATGGACTCACGCTGCCGTTACCCTTCATGGGCTGAAGTCTCCATCAACGTGGATGTACGATAGCACCACCTATCGGAACCACGACAAAAACATCCGTGTCTCTTATTGCGTTTGCACTCTCCAAACCCATCCTTTTACATTCTTGCAAGTTGCATGCTTTACTTTCTGCTGCTCATATACTCTTTGCATGCTTGCTTGAATTGTGTTAAGATTGCTTGACTTGTGCTAAGTTGTTAAAATCTGCCAAGAACTAAAATTGAGAAAAGGTTAAGTTTTTATTTGGTCAAGTAGTCTAATCACCCCCCTCTAGACATACTTTCAATCCTACAGGATTGCATCAGCTTTCAAAGGCCACTAACACCGCGTCAGCTAGAGCTTGACATTCCAAGAGGTGATGAGGAGCAGACGACTCCCGCTCCTCCAAGTCCGGCACAACTTCAGGCCACTCCTCCTGCTTCAACTCGGCCAACGCGTGAGGCCACTCCTCCCGCTTCAAATCAGCCAATGCGTGAGGCCACTCCTCCTCCTCCAAGTCCACCAACGCATGCCACTCCTCCTCCAAGTCCGACACCGTGTCTGCCGTCTCCGCTGCCTCAGCAATCGCGGAAGAGAGCCGCCGCATCTATGGTGCGTAGTGCTACAAGTCGAGGTAGTATAGGAGGTACAGGCGGAGGCAAGCGATTTCAATATGGTCCAAGCCTCGGGCCTCTTCCGCAGAGGCCTCTTACGCCCATTTTGGACCGAAACCGCCACCGCCGCCAAGGGAGAAAGTGCCTGAGGCTAAGATTGACCACTTTATTCGTATGGCTAAAGCTCCAGCTCCCAAGCCTGTTGACTCAGACTATGAGCGCCAAATCAGGAAGGCACATCGAGCACGACAAAAGGAGTCGAGCTCGAGCTCGAGCCAAGTAGCTGGCCAAAAATGCGGGAAAACCGTTCCTCAGCTAGGAGAACAGGCGGCGCAATCGATCCCCCCGCTTGTTGTACCAACACATGAGAGTACCGGCACCGGTCAGCTGGTAATTACCGACGAGCATAGAAGGCAGGCTGAAATGCTCGGTATCACTGTTGGACAACTCCTCGAGATTGAGCCCATGTCTCCGCTTAAAGAGGAGGACATAAAAATGAAATATGTCCACGGCCAACCTTCGGTCAAGCCTGAGGAGATCAAGAACCTCCCAACGAGAATGTATAATTGCATGATTGGTACATGAAAATTACCAAGAGTTTCAATCGAGAGTCCCTCATGGTGAAAGTCAAGGAAGAGCATTACTTCCATAAGCTAGCTCTAACCGTTGAGTATTCAGAACTATGGCAGTTATTCAATCAAGAAGCACTCGACAAAGCTCTCATCAGTTGCTATTGTCTGTAAGTGATTTCTCTTTCTGTAATTTAAGTCTCAAGCTAGCTGTAGTGCTCATTGATTGATAATTACCTATAATTATCCTCACTATATTCTTTTCTGTGGTATTATGCAGGATGAAGATGTATGAAATGAAAAAAGCGGGACGCTATGACATTGGGTTCATTGACCCTAATACCATTAATGAAGATACATGGACATTTGCATGGTATAAAAACGATGGGGAGAAAAACATGCTAGAGTTCTTGAAGCGCCTCAATACCAATAAAGATATACTACTTCCTTACAACTTCCGGTGAGTCAAACTGTCTTGTACTACAATTTCTGTTTTTGCTTACTAGCTAGCTAGATGTTAAAAAACATGCCCGCTTAATTAAGACATGCAAACGTGTGTGCATGCAGTTACCATTGGGTCTTGTTAATCATTAAAGTTGATGAAGAAACAGTTGAACTACTGGACTCACTACTTAAAAGACAAAGTGACTACTCAATCTTGAAGCGGATAGTCGACACGTAATTTCAATCATTATTAACTATATGCCGGCCTCTTTAGTTTGTCATTTCCTGATATCAACTATTTAATAACTCGTTTATTCATTTTCTTTGCCGGCGGGCAGGGCTTGGGCAAATTCAGGAGAGTGGTTCCAGGCGAATGGAAAGAAAAATTGTATTAGTTTCGACCCAAGGTATAATTAATTAAGTAGTACTAGCTAGCTACCATCTCTTTAATTCTAGTTTCAATACCATTAATTATATATCATGCTTGATTAATTATTATCTGATGAAATTCTATTCTCGTAAAGGCCCTGAAGCAGGCGCAGGGGACTGAAGTGTGTGCATACTACGTTTGCGAGAACATTCGCATGATGGCGTTCCGAAAGGACCAAATCTGATAGACAGCTATGGGTACATTTGCCAGAACACTATTCACAATGTTTACATCATTATCGATATCTAGTCACAGAACTAACACACATGCATATTGATCTTCTTCTTAAAAGTTCAGTGAGGTGTGGGGGACGCTCCTACCAAAGGAGTGCATACGAGCACTTCAAGAGGAAATACCGGGATTTTTGCTCAAACAGGTCATAGATCCCAACGGAGACTACTATTACCCGCTACCGCCCCCATGAATCACTCCCAATTGTCATCGTGCTCCGAAGGCACCAAGGCAAATGCCACTGGCTCTGAAGGCAACATGTAGGAGAAATTGTATATCTATATCTATATCTATATTTATACTAATTAAGGACTTTCTAATAAATCCCATGTCAATTAAAAATTAGGAGCCGTTTATCTGGTGGGATCATGTTATTACGGTGTAGATCTCTCGATTTATCTTCACGTCTAAAACATTACTTAGGAAAAAAAAGGTGAACCGAGAAGACTCCTTGCATCATAATCTTCCTCTAGAGTTTGGATATAAAAAAAAGATGAATAGTTAGAAGATTCCTTTCATCATAATCTTTTCATAGGGTTCGCAAGCTCTGGGCACGCATGAGTCGTTGGAGCCATTAATGGACAGCGCATCCTCCTAAACAAATCGTGCATGTATACCTTGCGTTGTGTTCCTGGCCGGCTAGCGTACCATGTAGCAGACGCGGCTCCTATCTCTCTCCTTTTTCTCCTAATAAAAAATACAATGGATCTGCCATGATCCTATCATCCGGCCTGCTCCAATTGGTTTGTGCTATGCCGGAGGAAGGTGGAGATGCGGATCTTTTATTGTTTCTTCCTTCTCGATCTGGTGCAGACGATCTACCTGGTGCCCAGCAGTATGGACACGAGCCCAAGATCGTGCGGCTCTCTCAGAGCACATCTCACCATGCGAAGTACGCATCATGTGAGGATGAGATGCATTCGTCGCTACTGCCGTGTTCTTCTCCGCTTGAAACATCGTAGCTCTCCTTCGCGGCAGGCACGAACACAAGCAGGATGATGCATGTTGCGTGACAAGCAGAAGGCGAATTGCATGGCCCATGCCCCATGAGACACACATGAGGTGGAGGCGTGGAAATAGCTAGCACGTGTGTGGGAAAGCTTCAATGGTGATTGGAAGATTCCTCCCCATGCACTCTGGGTCAATTTTGAATCAGAGATGTCATGACTCTACATGATCTAAGGTGAGCACTTTGGTTTGATTCGACTAATATTGTTAGTTAAGGGTGATTGTACCTGTTGCCGCTACAGATCGTTGTCAGCTTTGCAGTCTATTTTGTCTGTAGTAAATTAGGAAATTGTCAAGTCTTGAAGATGAATCTAGCGTAGTATTGAACAATGTAAATTAGGCCAGGCGGTCCCACTGATTTGGCAGGGCGATTAGAGAGCACTGGTAGAAAAAGAGCCTGTTGTCCCGGTTCGTAAGGGCCTTTAGTCCCGGTTCCTGAACCGGGACTAAAGTGTCGGTACTAATGCCCTGTCTCTTTAGTCCCGGTTCAATCCAGAACCGGGACTGATGGGCCTCCATGTGGCCTGTGCATGGAGCCCAGGCAGGAGACCCTTTGGTCCCGGTTGGTGGCACCAACCGGAACCAATAGGCATCCACGCGTCAGCATTTCTGTGGCTGGGGTTTTTGTTTTTTTAGGGGGGGGGTTGGGGGTTTTGGGGGGTTAATTTAGGTGTTTCATATATTGTGTTAGCTAGCTATAATTAATAGAGAGAAGTGTCCTCTCTTATGTCCGTGCTTGGTCGACGCTACGTACTATACATACGTATAGAGAGGACTAGACACGCTAGCTAGCTAGTAAGCAAACGAAGGAAACAGAATATCGTCATGAACATATATGTATACAGAGAGAAGTGATATCAACCACCTCTCCTTCTCCGACAGATTGGTCGAACAACAAGTTCTCGTATATCTATCCGACACTACCGGCTACATATATACAATAATTATCTCTTACAAATATAATCATACGGACTCATGGTCCACATAGTATTCTCCGTCTTCAGCGATCACGTGGTCAAGAAAGAATGCCGCCAATTTCTCTTGAATTGCTCGCATGCGAGCTGGTGCTAGGAGTTCATCCCACTTCCGAAACATCTAATTTGAAGAAGGGGGTCAATACATATATATATATGAATGAATGAAACTCAATACAAATGATGGTAATAAAATAAAATTGTGAATGTTGTTATTTACGTACTTCATATTGTTCGTCAGAGTACCCGCCCCGCTCACAGGTCGTGTGGCGGATGGACTCGCAGACGTAGTATCCACAGAAATCATTCCCTTATTCCTACCACAACCACTTTACAAGAAATAGAGGTCAATCAAACTGATAAGCAAGAATGCTAAATGGTATTGATGAAACTAGCGCTTGAATCACTAGGAGATGCGCGGAACATGCTACTATAGTACTTACTTTCGGGTGTCTAAATTCCAGCTCCTTCGGCAGTCCCGGAACTTTTCTGGTGAATTTTCTCCAAACCCTGCCGGACAAAGAAAACAATTACTTGATATCAGGAAATGAACAAAGTTGCTGATATGGTGGATAATGATCGATTTAACTTACTTCTTGAGGATTTCAGTCATGTCCGCATACTCTTGGGGATCTTTTCGTTTAGAGTCCAAGACGGTTACTACTCCCTGCTCAAGCCTAATCTCTAAGAGAATATAGTGGAAACTGCACATGCATGCATAACTCATCAATTACATTACTATAACCTGGACTAATATATAAGGGAAACCGAATATGCACAAGACAGTAACACTCACTTGAAGTTGTAAGGAAAGAGTATTATATCTTTGTTTTCATTTTTTTTGAATGGTCGTAGCAAGTTGGCCTCGGTATCTCCGGGACGATGTTCAACCTCAGTTGCATCTATGAGATATGTGTTAACGAACCCAATATCACCGATTTGTCTTTTCTTCAATTCGGCGATCTTCATTCTGCATAATATAGCGAGGATAATTATAAATACATGCAATGAAAGAGATGAGCTATATAGAGAGACTTAATGACAGAAGTAGTAGTACTTACAGACAGTAGCAGGTGATCATTGTTTTATCGAGGGCCAATTGATTGAAAAACTGATAGAACTCCTCAAATGGAATAGGCAACAGTTCAATTCCAACGAGGTCATGCTCCGGTTTAACTCTCGCATACAAAGTACTCCTCCCCCCGGACTCTCTGCAGATTTTCAAGTACCAATCATGTAATCTTCGCATCATCGTTGTTAAAGATTTTTCATCTTTGATGAGAGGCTTCCCGTACTCGTATCTGTGTATCTGCACCTCCATGGGATCATAATATACATCGTCGGGCAGGTAATCGTCAACATTGCCATAACCGGGCACCATCCTCGGATCGACGATGTCGCTAGGCACCTTGAGGGGGGGGCACGATTGCTTCGCTTGTTCGCCGAGTTGGGCAATTTGTTTCCCAGCTGCTCGTCGTTCTTTCAGCCTTTGATCACTGACTGTACTTCCCGACCGCTCCGCTTCGGCCCATGTCTTTGCAATAATGCGCTCATAGTTGCCTTTCGGCGGAGACTTGGGTGGTTTTGCCAGGGCAGCCAGAGTGCGCTTCACTTTCACCATATCTACCTTCTCCTCCGGAGGTGGATGTCTCTTTGCTCTCAACCCTTGAAACCAGTCATCCACTTCGGTTCACGCGATCTTCGCGTTCTCCTCCGGGGTCCTCTCGTATGGTAACTTCTGTGGACTCTTTAGAGAAGGACCGAATCTGTATGTCCTCCCGCCTCTGGTTGTACTGCTAGACACCGGCCGAGCAGATGAAGCGGTTGTCTTCTTTACTTGCTTACGAGGCGGAGGAGAAGGACTACGACGCGCCGGAGTGGCGGCGGGTCTCTTCCGCCCTTGCTGACGAGGCAGAGAAGGAGGAGGCTGGCTGCTCGGGCGCGCCGGCGCGGGCGAAGTGCCGCCACGTGCCGGATAAGGAGCCGGCCGAGGGCCCTGATCATCACTCGCCGGAGGAGGAGGCGGTGGAGGAGGCGGAGTGCCCTGACTCACCGGAGGAGGAGGAGGAGGCGGAGGCGTCCAGTTCGGAAGGTTGATGAGCTCCTTCCGCCATAGGCATGGAGTCTTCAGAGCAGACCCCAGCCGAGTCTCCCCTTCACCGGTAGGATGGTCAAGCTGGAGGTCCTCAAATCCCTCCGTTATTTCATCCACCATCACCCTAGCATATCCTTCTGGAATCGGCCGGCAGTGAAAAGTTGCGCCGGGTTCAGTAGGATAAACAGAGCCAACAGCCGCCTTGACCTTCAAATTCATCCATTGCGTCATAAGGTGGCAATTTTGAGACTCCGTGATAGCATCCACGGGATAGCTGGCAGGAGCCATCAAGGCATGCTCCGGCTGAAGCAGCTCGGTGGAAGCCACGCTGCTTCTGCGCTGAGATGGCGGGGTAGCTTCGGGGGAAGCTTCGGCAGTACATTTGCTGCGATTTGCTTCTCGTTCCTCTATCGCGTCTACCCTTGCTTGCAGCGCCTGCATTTGGGTCTGCTGCACTTTTTTCCTCCTCTCATGGGATTTGTAACCGCCTGCATCCGGAAACCCAACCTTCCACGGAATGGAGCCTGGCGTGCCTCGTGTCCGTCCAGGGTGCTCAGGATTCCCGAGGGCCATTGTGAGCTCGTCGTTCTCTCTGTCTGGAAAGAACTTCCCTTGTTGCGCTGCTTCGATATACTGCTTAAGCTTCCTGACTGGTATGTCCATTTGATCGTTCGTCCAAATGCACTTCCCTGTTACAGGGTCCAAGGTTCCGCCAGCCCCGAAGAACCAAGTCCGGCAATAGTCCGGCCAGCTAATTGTCTCTGGTTCGATCCCTTTATCAACCAGATCATTCTCAGTCTTGGCCCACTTAGGCCGGGCTACGAGGTAGCCACATGACCCCGTGCGATGGTGAAGCATCTTCTTCGCAGCATTTTGCTTGTTTGTCGCCGACATCTTCTTACTCTTTTCCGATGTCTTGTGGGCCACAAATGCGGGCCAGTGATCTCTGATCTTCTCATATCTGCCCTTGAATTCTGGTGTCTCATTATTTTTGACAAACTTATTCAGCTCTTTCTTCCACCTCCTGAATAGTTCTGCCATCCTCTTAAGAGCAAAAGACTTGATTAATTGCTCTTTAACTGGGTTCTCTGGATTATCCTCTGGCGGTAGGGTGGAATTTGACTTCAGCTCAGTCCAAAGATCATTTTTCTGCATATCATTGACATAAGACACCTCAGGGTCTTCTGTAGCCGGCTTAAACCATTGTTGGATGCTTATCGGGATCTTGTCCCTAACCAGAACCCCGCACTGAGCAACAAATGCGCTCTTTGTCCAGAGGGGTTCAATCGATTGGCCGTCGGGCGCGATTGCTATGATCTCAAACTTTTCATCCGAGCTCAACTTTTTCTTCGGGCCTCGTCTCTTTACCGAAGTTGTGCTCGATCCGGAGGGCTAGAAAAAAGAACAAAGACTTAATTAATATGTGTACATACCAAAACAATGAATGCATCAATCAGCTAGTCAGCACAGGTTTAACTAATATATATACCTGGCCGGACTCGGTTCGGTCACCGGAGCCGTCATCACGGTCTCCTTCTTGCACCGGCATTGGGTCACCGGAGCCGTCCTCATGTTCTTCTTCTTGCACCGGCATTAGGTCACCGTAGCCAGCTTCTTCACCCTCTCCTTCCAGACCATCGGTGTCGTTGAGAAACAACGAGACGGCATCACTTCCTTCTGCGATTATGTCCCTCAACAACGCTTCATTTGCTTCATCTCGGGCGGTGTCCATAGTTTCTACAAATATTTACAACATGGCAATTATTATTCAAACATGACAGATGGATATATTAGTGCCAAACATAGAACTAGCTACCTAATCATAGTAAGGAATCATATATATTAATTAGTGGCCTCGACCCCCCCCCCCCCACGTGTTGAAGCTATCGGGAGGGGGTATATATCGACAACGATGACACTACATCTATATGTCCCTCGACGACCCTCGTTCCCGATAAAAAAGAGGAAGAAGAAAAAAAAAGAGGAGAAGAAAGAATAGAGGAGAAGAACTCCTCTATTCTTTCTTCTCCTCTTTTTTTCTTCTTCCTCTTCTTTTTTTATCCTCTTCTTCCTCTCATGTTCGAGAGGATCGCCGAGGGGTCGGAAGGTTGCCTAGTGTCAAAGGATTCAACAAAACCATGTCTTCATCATTAGGCGAAAGTAACATGTGCATGATGGTACGAAGCTCTCCAAAGTTATTTTGGAACGGAGTCCCAGATAAGATAATTCACTTTTTGGTACAAAGTTTAGCAACACCTTCCAAATATCGTTATTTGGAAGGCCTTTGCTGAAATTCATACAAAAAGGCAAATTATCCTATCCGGGACACCATTCCAAAATAACTTTGGAGGACTTCGTCATGCCCTGGTTACTTCCGGCTAATTATGAAGCCATGGATTTCTTCAATACTTTGACACTAGGAAACCTCTCTCGACCCCTCGGCGATCCTCGACCCCTCGAACCCTCGACGACCTTCGAACCCTCGACCCCTAGACGACCCTGGAACCCTCGACCCTCGATCCCTCAACCCTATAGAACCCTCGAAGAAAGGAATAGCTAGAGGAGAAGATCGAAGAAAAAAAAGAAGAAAAAAAGAGGAGAAGAAGAAAGGAATAGTGGAGAAGAAGAGAAAATAGAATATTCTATTTTCTCTTCTTCTCCACTATTCCTTTCTTCTTCTCCTCTTCTTTTCCTTCTTTTTTCATCTTCTTATTTATTTCTCCTCTTCTTTTCCTCTCCTCTTCTTCTTTCTTTCCTCTTCTTATTTTCTTCTTTCCTATCCTCGACGACCCTGGAATCCTCGACCCCTAGACGACCCTGGAACCCTCGACCCTCGATCCCTCGACCCTATAGAACCCTCGAAGAAAGGAATAGCTAGAGGAGAAGATCGAAGAAAAAAAAGAGGAGAAGAAGAAAGGAATAGTGGAGAAGAAGAGAAAATAGAATATTCTATTTTCTCTTCTTCTCCACTATTCCTTTCTTCTTCTCCTCTTCTTTTCCTTCTTTTTTCTTCTTCTTATTTATTTCTCCTCTTCTTTTCCTCTCCTCTTCTTCTTTCTTTCCTCTTATTATTTTCTTCTTTCCTATCCTCGACGACCCTGGAACCCTCGACCCCTAGACGACCCTGGAACCCTCGACCCCTAGACGACCCTGGAACCCTCGACCCTCGATCCCTCGGCCCTATAGAACCCTCGAACCCTCGACCCTGAAACCCTCGACCCTTGACCCCTTAATGACCCTCGACCCTCTACCCTAGTTCCCGACCCTCGACCCTCTACCCTAGTTCCCGACCCTCGACCCCTCGGCGATCCTCGACACCCTCGTTCCCGATAAAAATTAAGAAGAAGAAGAAGAAGAAGAATAAGAAGAAGAAGAAAGAGGAGAAGAAGAAAGGAATAGCTAGAGGAGAAGATCGAAGAAAAAAGAAGAAAAAAAAGAGGAGAAGAAGAAAGGAATAGTGGAGAAGAAGAGAAAATAGAATATTCTATTTTCTCTTCTACTTTCTCTTCTTCTCCTCTATTCCTTTCTTCTTTTCCTCTTCTTTTTCTTTTTTCTTCTTCTTATTCATTTCTCCTCTTCTTCCTCTCCTCTTCTTCTCCTTTCTTCCTCTTCTTATTTTCCTTTTTCCTCTCATTCTTTTTCACATAAATTTTTGACATTTTTGACATATTTAGCACATTCTAAATTTTCCTAACTCTTTTACAACCGCAAAAATTACTCCAACTTCATGACAGTACCCACACTCCATTTCACCAAAAACCTTCTGATCCATAGTTTAAATTTTTTAAATTTCATTCAAATGAAATTTGAACCAGATTCAAATTCCTTGCTGAAAACCTATTCTAAACCAATCAAAAAATTCTGAAATTTTGCCATCACCTTTGTCTTCCATCAGTACCTCACCACAAAAAATATCATAAATCCTAAAAATGCCCAAAGCCATCTAGCATTTGATCAAACACCCTCTATATGCACTGTTCATATCTGTAAAAAAATTCAGAAATTTCAGAAAAGTTTGCTGCTGCTCCACTCCTTCTCCTCTACTCTCCTTCTCCTCTCCTTCTGCTCTTCAATGCGTCGGGGCTGGCGGCGACCATGGAGCAGGGGCAGAGAGCAAGGGCCGCACTCGATCGGGACCATGGGAAAGGGGGGGATCACTTCGAGGGGGGCGGCGATGGCAGGAGTCCGGCGACAAGGACGGCGGGCTCGGGGCGGCACGCGTTGACGTGGACGGTGCGCGGCCGACGACAGGGACGAGGAGGGGTGTGCTCGGGGAGGCACGCAGCGACGGGGACGACGAGGATGGCGGGCTCGGGGATGCCGGCGATGAGGACGACGTGAGCTCGTGGAGGCGATGACGTTGGCGGCGGCGGCGTAGACGGCGAGGTGGAGCAGCCTGACGGCGTCGTCGGCGGGGGAGGGGGGAACTGGCGATGCAAACTGAAAATTTTCACAAGTGTTTGTTATATAGTCCAAGCTTTAGTCCTGGTTGGTGGCGTAAACCGGGACTAATTCCCCCTTTAGTCCCGGTTGGTGTCACCAACCGGGACCAATGGCCTTATGTTGCCCCGCGCCCAAAAGTTTAGTCCCACCTCGCTAGTTGAGAGGGCTCGGGAGTGGTTTATAAGCGCTGCTGCGCCCACCCTCCCGAGCTCCTCTCAACTGCAGGCTTTCGGGCCTAATGTGTCACTGCAATGCCTATGGGCCTACTGGGCCTGCTGCGGGCCTGAATCCTGGCCCATGGTAGGGTTTCTAGTCGTATTAAGGCCGTGGTGGCCCAGTAGGTGGCATTTTTTTGTTTTTTTGTTGCTTTATTTATTTTCTTTTGTTTTTTGCTTTATTTTTTAATTCTGTTTGCTTTTAGGTTAGCAAAATTATAAACTTTCTGTTAGTGCCATTAGTTTTAGAAAAATTATAAACTTTCTGTTAGTGCCATTAGTTTTCAAATTTGAAAACACTGTTTTAGTTTTTTTGTTTTCTTTGTTGCTTTATTTATTTTATTTGTGATTAACTTACTAAAAAAATGAGAATAGATGCGCTTATAGAGAAAATTCAACCTAAATTCCTAGTAAATTTCTATGAATTTCAGAGAAATTCACTATGAATTTAGGTTAAACTTTTCTCTATTAGGGCATCTATTTTCACTTTGAGAGGAGCTCAACAAGGCAGAGAGGGAAGGGCTTATAAACCGGTGTGAGCCCCCGTCGGTTGGCGAGGTGGGACTAAACTCGGCCCGCAACGAGGACCAACCCTTTAGTCCCGGTTTGTGGCACAAACCGGGACTAATGGTCATGGGCCAGGGGCGAGGAGCAAAATTATAAACTTTCTGTTAGTGCCATTAGTTTTAGAAAGTTGAAAGTTGGCATGGGCCAGGGATTAATGGTCATGGTATTACGAGGGCCGAACCATAAGACATGAAAGCATTTCAAATGAACTCTGAAAAAGTTGAAAGTTGGGATGGCATCATAATTTCACCCACATAGCATGTGCATGTACAAAACGGACAATGGTAGTATGTTCGTGTGTTACAAAGTTGCGGGAGAAAGTCTTCACTTTTTCTTCGCTTGTGTCATTTGCTTATTGCGCCGTAACCATGGATAATCTTCATTGTTTATCAGGATGCTTGGGTCAGCCTTGACATTGAAGGGAGGAATTTCATGAAACTTTTCATAATATTCAGACATGTCTGTCTTGCTGTCCACTCCCAGGATGTCCCTTTTTCCTGAAAGAACTATGTGGCGCTTTGGCTCATCGTATGATGTATTCGCTTCCTTATCTTTTCTTTTTCTTGGTTTGGTAGACATCTCCTTCACATAGATAACCTGTGCCACATCATTGGCTAGGACGAACGGTTCGTCAGTGTACCCAAGATTTTTCAGATCCACTGTTGTCATTCCGTACTGTGGGTCTACCTGTACCCCGCCGCCTAACAGATTGACCCATTTGCACTTAAACAAAGGGACCTTAAAATCAGGTCCGTAGTCAAGTTCCCATATGTCCACTATGTAACCATAATATGTATCCTTTCCGCTCTCGGTTGCTGCATCAAAGCGGACACCGCTGTTTTGGTTGGTGCTCTTTTGATCTTGGGCGATCGTGTAAAATGTATTCCCATTTATCTCGTATCCTTTGTAAGTCAATACAGTCAAAGATGGTCCCCTGGACAACAAGTACAACTCATCACAAACAGTGTTGTCACCTCTGAGACGTGTTTCCAACCAACTACTGAAAGTCTTGATGTGTTCACATGTAATCCAGTCGTCGCACTGCTCCGGGTGTTTGGAGCGCAGACTGTTCTTGTGTTCATCGACATACGGGGTCACCAAGATAGAGTTCTGTAGAACTGTGTAGTGTGCTTGAGACCAAGAATATCCGTCCCTGCATATTATTGAGTCTCTTCCAAGAGTGCCTTTTCCAGTCAGTCTCCCCTCATACCGCGATTTAGGGAGATCTATCTTGTTAAGGCCAGGAATGAAGTCAACACAAAACCCGATAACATCCTATGTTTGATGGCCCATGGAGATGCTTCCTTCTGGCCTAGCGCGATTACGGACATATTTCTTTAGGACTCCCATGAACCTCTCAAAGGGGAACATATTGTGTAGAAATACGGGCCCCAGGATGACAATCTCGTCGACTAGATGAACTAGGACGTGCGTCATGATATTGAAGAAGGATGGTGGGAACACCAGCTCGAAACTGACAAGACATTGCGCCACATCACTCCTTAGCCTTGGTACGATTTCTGGATCGATCACCTTCTGAGAGATTGCATTGAGGAATGCACATAGCTTCACAATGGCTAATCGGACGTTTTCCGGTAGAAGCCCCCTCAATGCAACCGGAAGCAGTTGCGTCATAATCATGTGGCAGTCATGAGACTTTAGGTTCTGAAACTTTTTCTCTGGCATATTTATTATTCCCTTTATATTCGACGAGAAGCCAGTCGTGACCTTCATACTGAGCAGGCATTCAAAGAAGATTTCTTTCTCTTCTTTCATAAGAGCGTAGCTGGCAGGACCTTTATACTGCTTCGGAGGCATGCCGTCTTTTTCGTGCAAACGTTGCAGGTCCTCCCGTGCCTCAGGTGTATCTTTTGTCTTCCCATACACGCCCAAGAAGCCTAGCAGGTTCACGCAAAGGTTCTTTGTCACGTGCATCACGTCGATTGAGGAGCGGACCTCTAGGTCTTTCCAGTAGGGTAGGTCCCAAAATATAAATTTCTTCTTCCACATGGGTGCATGTCCCTCAGCGTCATTCGGAACAGCTAGTCCATCGGGACCATTTCCAAAGATTACGTAGTGTAAATCATTGACCATAGCAAGCACGTGATCACCGATGCGCATGGCGGGCTTCTTCCGGTGATCTGCCTCGCCTTTGAAATCCTTGCCTTTCTTTCGACATTGATGGTTGGTCGGAAGAAATCGACGATGGCCCAGGTACACATTCTTCCTGCATTTGTCCAGGTATATACTTTCAGTGTCATCTAAATAGTGCGTGCATGCGTGGTATCCTTTGTTTGTCTGTCCTGAAAGGTTGCTGAGAGCAGGCCAATCGTTGATGGTCACGAACAGCAACGCCTTAAGGTTAAATTCCTCCTGTCTGTGCTCATCCCATGTACGTACACCGTTTTCATTCCACAGCTGTAAAAGTTCTTCAACTAATGGCCTTAGGTACACATCAACTTTGTTGCCGGGTTGCTTAGGGCCTTGGATGAGAACTGGCATCATAATGAACTTCCGCTTCATGCACATCCAAGGAGGAAGGTTATACATACATAGAGTCACGGGCCAGGTGCTGTGATTGCTGCTCTGCTCCCCGAAAGGAATAATGCCATCCGCGCTTAAAGCAAACCATACATTCCTTGGGTCCTTTGCAAACTCATCCCAGTACTTTCTCTCGATTTTTCTCCACCGCGACCCGTCAGCGGGTGCTCTCAACTTCCCATCTTTTTTTCGGTTCTCACTGTGCCATCGCATCAACTTGGCATGCTCTTCGTTTTTGAACAGACGTTTCAACCGTGGTATTATAGGAGCATACCACATCACCTTCGCAGGAACCCTCTTCCTGGGGGGCTCGCCGTCAACATCACCAGGGTCATCTCGTCTGATCTTATACCGCAATGCACCGCATACCGGGCATGCGTTCAGATCCTTGTATGCATCGCGGTAGAGGATGCAGTCATTAGGGCATGCATGTATCTTCTACACCTCCAATCCTAGAGGGCATACGACCTTCTTTGCTGCATATGTACTGTCGGGCAATTCGTTATCCTTTGGAAGCTTCTTCTTCAATATTTTCAGTAGCTTCTCAAATCCTTTGTCAGCCACAGCATTCTCTGCCTTCCACTACAGCAATTCCAGTACGGTACCGAGCTTTGTGTTGCCATCTTCGCAATTGGGGTATAACCCTTTTTTGTGATCCTCTAACATGCGATCGAACTTCAGCTTCTCCTTTTGACTAATGCATTGCGTCCTTGCAACGACAATGACCCGGCGGAGATCATCATCATCGGGCACATCGTCTGGTTCCTCTTGATCTTCAGCAGCTTCACCCGTTGCAGCATCATTGGGCACATCGTCTGGTTCCTCTTGATCTTCACCAGCTCCCCCATTGCAGCATCACCGTATTCAGGGGCACATAGTTGTCATCGTAGTCTTCTTCTTCGCCGTCTTCCATCATAACCCCTTTTTCTCCGTGCCTCGTCCAAACATTATAGTGTGGCATGAAACTCTTGTAAAGCAGGTGGGAGTGAAGGATTTTCCGGTTAGAGTAATACCTCGTATTCCCACATTCAGTGCATGGACAACACATAAAACCATTCTGCTTGTTTGCCTCAGCCGCATCGAGAAATTCATGCACGCCCTTAATGTACTCGCGGGTGTGTCTGTCACCGTACATCCATTGCCGGTTCATCTGCGTGCATTATATATAATTAAGTGTCCAAATTAATAGAAGTTCATCATCACATTAAAACCAAAGTGCATACATAGTTCTCATCTAATAACATATAGCTCTCCAGAGCATCTAATTAATTAAACCATACATTGAAACTATGTAAAACATTTCAATGTGAAAACAAATGCGATCATAATCGCAACCAAGGTAACAATTGATCCAACAGCATAATGATACCAAGCCTCGGTATGAATGGCATATTTTCTAATCTTTCTAATCTTCAAGCGCATTGCATCCATCTTGATCTTGTGATTATCGACGACATTCGCAACATGCAACTCCAATATCATCTTCTCCTCCTCAATTTTTTTTATTTTTTCCTTCAACAAATTGTTTTCTTCTTCAACTAAATTTAACCTCTCGACAATAGGGTCGGTTGGCATTTCCGATTCACATACATCCTAGATAAATGAAATCTATGTCATGTTGGTCGGCATAATTTTCATAAACAATAAATGAACCAATAGTTATAAAGATAATATACATATCACATCCGAATCATAGACAGGACGAGGGCCGACGGGGGCGGATACCAAAACCATCGCACTATATAAGATGCAATAATAAATGTAAGAAAATGATAGAAGTATCTATCTAAACATACAAGTAAGAATATTTTTCCTTTCAGAAAGAAGATAAGAACAAGAGTCTCACCACGGTGGTGTCGGTGATGAGATCGGCGCGGGTGATCGACGGCGGTGAAGACGGGGACGGGGCGTGACGGACCGCTAAATCTAGACAAATCTCGAGGAAAATGGAGCTTGGAGGTCGAGCTTCGAGAAGAGAAAGCTTAAGTAGTGTGGCTCGGGCATTCCATCGAACACCTCATGTGCATAGGAGGTGAGCTAGAGCACCACAAAGCCCTCTCCCCCTCGGCCAGAAAAAACAGAGCACTGTGCTCTGCTCTTGCGCGAGGTGGTATATATAGGCACCTCATTGGTCCCGGTTGATGACATGAGCCGGGACTAAAGGGGAGCCTTTGGTCCCGGTTCAAGCCACCAACTGGGACCAATGGTGGTGGGCCAGGAGCGAGGCCCATTGGTCCCGGTTCATCCCACCAACCGGGACCAAAAGATCCAAATGAACCGGGACCAATGGCCCACGTGGCCCGGCCGGCCCCCTGGGCTCACGAACCGGGACCAATGCCCACATTGGTTCCGGTTCTGGACTGAACCGGGACTAATGGGCTGACCGGGCCTGGACCAAAGCCCTGTTTTCTACTAGTGAAGGATTTAGTGAGGGAAGGAGAGAGCAATGATTGCGTTGCCACTTGCCACGTCAGCCTGCGCTGATTACGTCGGGAAGAAACACCGACAGTTAGATGATGCATTGACGGGATGAGAGCCATGATTGCCATGCCACAACAGATCTACCCAAATGCTGCAGATGGAAGAAGAGTGGATCATCAGGGCCAGAAGTTATATAGTACGAAGGTAGCTGTGTGCTAGCCTCCGGCAGCGGCGACGGCTGCATGTTCCGAGCAGACAGATCATAATTCCCCGTAGGCTGCCGAAAAGATGTTCTCATGCCCTACTTCTTCTCTCCATGCCATCCTCGGATTCATGTACGATCCAGTGAAGCCTGTTGCAAGTTCTGTTCATGCTAGAAGTGAAACCCAACAACTATTCTTAATCCACTGGATGAAACAATCCTGCAATGGCTGATGTTGCGTACTGGGAGGTGTACAAATATCAAGAATATAAGCAGGTGTGCCAACAGTCCGCCTTAAGTAGTTCCTTCTACCGGGAGCTCATGACGAACCCAATCTAATTAAAACTGAGGCCTCCTTTGGTTTGAAATTTTTTTGTAGGATTTTCATAGGATAGGATTTTTATAGGAAAAATTCCTTCAGAGTTCTTTGGTTTGTAGGAATGAAATCCTATTCCTATGGAGGAATTCTTCCTATCCTTCACATTTCATAGGAAAATAAACATTAGCCTAGACTCAATGAAAAAAATCCTATGGTGTGAATAAGGGCATCTCCTTTTCTATTCCTATGCATAGAATTTGAGATGCATGTCATCTCATTTCCTATGACTTTCCTATTCCTATGATTTTTTAATCCTATGAACCAAAGGAGGCCTGAGCTTTTTTATGGTACCCTATACTGCTAGGAGAAGGGATATATCTAATCTCACCGTTGATTTCTCAAGGGTAGTTTAGACCCTAATTTTCACATTAAAACGCTTCATTTGTATCTATTAAGAGAAAACGCCGCCGCCTAGCAATCTCACCTCACGCCACGGCCCCAAGGAGTCACGCTTCACCTCAATCCCAACCCGTCGTCCCCACGCGCCCAGCTGGCCGTCCAACTCCCCTCGGCCCCCTTGCCGCGGCCGCTGCCGCTGCCACTGCGTTAGTTGCCTCCGTCCAATCGCCATGCTCCTCTTGTAGTTAGACCTTGCAAGCTCGCACATATCGGTGACCTTGAGGCAGGCCTCGACATCCGCTGCCTTCTTATGGATTAGAATTTAGAAGTTCAGTTATCCATGATTGGGTATATCCGTATATGTGGTATGCTTGCATCATAAAATTTTCTTGCAGGTGCTAACTGCCGCTCCTAGGAAATAACCAAGCATCACTCGATTGCCAACAGACTGAACTAATATACTTTACAACTTAAAACCTGAATTTGCGTTGGACATGGACAACTCAACGAAGGTGAATACTAAACTATCCGTGAGCACCTGTCGCCTACATACTGCTGCCCGGGAGCCGAGGCGGGGGATGATGTATTTCTGTATGGCCTTCTCTTCGACGGCGGCGAGCTCTTCAGCGGCGTCCGGTGTTTTTGCCACCACCGCCATGAATCAGGCCACGATGAGCAGCCTAAGCCAGCTCTCCTCACATACGGCCAGACGAGGAAGAGGAGGACGGGTAGGAGACGTCAGGTGAGACCTGCTCCAAGCCACCGAGCGTCTGGTCGACGAGCACGGGTTGATCGAGGAAGGGACGGGAGATGGGCCCGCGGAGATGCGTGTGTGCGACGGCGGAACAGAATGAGAGGGAGAACGAGTGGGTCGCAACAATCCATCGGACGAGCTGAAAATATCTTCCCAAATTGCCCTTGGATCTCGTATACTGCTCGGGTTAAACAACCAGTGCACGCTGTACTGCTAACGCAATTCAAGCAGTATACACCCCTTTGGGACGTTAGATCTTCAGGAATAAACGGCCAATATTCATTTCAGGGTACCATAAAAGAGCTTAGTTTTAATTAGATTGGGTTCGTACATGAGCTCCCGGTAGAAGGAACTACTTAAGGCGGACTGTTGGCACACCTGCTTATATTCTTGATATTTGTCGTCAGTCATTCCTAGGCCCACTCAGCAGGCAAGCAACTCCATATCGTTCAATTCCCTGCTCCAGATGATCTGTACTCATATAACTATCTCATATATGTTCAGAACGTTGATGTTCATGCAAAGTTTTAGAGCTAGATTTGTTGTGATTGCAATTGGACTAACATGAGTTCTTCAATGAGGTTTTATTACTTTAAATCTTGAATACAAATTGTACAGCAAAAACAATTAATTTTGATATGCCTGAAACATGTACGATCAGTTTTCTATTATAAAAAAACATTCCATGGCTAGATATACAAGAAAATTATATGTCAAGCGAGCAGCACAAAAATCATTGTAAATCAAAGCTTTCTTATGGCTGCATTTGAGTGTACTTTGGTGCGGCTGTGTGAATCGGAGCATTATGAGTATTTTGAATTTTAAATGACAATATACAACTGTTTGTGTATTATTCATTTAATTTTTGTAATGGTCTACCGTGCAAGAGAGCTCTCAATTTTCCATGATTGCAAATGGTGTTTTATGAAAGCAGTCAATATATAAATCGAGCTGTGTCTTTCTAATGTCCTTTTGTAGAAAAAATGTTATTTTGTAATCTTATTTACTTAATCAGTACCACTTTTTTTATTTTACATTTACTACTTGCACCATGTTTCAAAATACGACGTCCACACACTACGATACAACCATACTATACATGAATTTCTCTTGACGCTAGAAGATAAACTGCCAATTGTATTCGTGGCTATTTATGGTTCTATTCACTGTATATATATGAAGTTTATGATGAGTATTAAAAACAATTTTGTATATTTATTTACTTGATCTGTTCTATGGATGCTAGATTAAACGTAGCACAAGTACTTTAATTATTTTAATTCTAAAGGCGACTATAGGAGCACAAGTTAATGATTGTCATGGCACTATTCTGAATCTGCTCTATCCATCTTTTCCACCCACTATATTGTGTCTCCCTTTTCTTCCATACCTATTATTTATATATGGTTTATACGTTTAAATTATCTATATTACGATATTACCTTTTATGTTGGTCGGAATGTTTAATACCTGGCCCTGTACTACAAAACGAATGCACAAGATATCCAGATTGATCTGAATTGAATACTTTTAAATTGGACAAAAATATAACTTAATTGACAGACAATTTTCAGTATTCATTTTACTCTTTGCTGAGACACATGTTCTAATATACTCCATCCGTTCCTAAACATAAGTCTTTTTAGAAACTCCAATATGGACAATGTACAGAGCAAAATGAGTGAATCTACGCTCTATAATATGTCTATACATCCGTATGTAGCGCATATTGAAATATCTAAAGAGGCTTATATTTAGGATTGGAGGGAGTATATTTTTGGATATTCTTACGGTGAGAGAGACATAGGTCAAACCCTCGAAGAATTTGTCGTCGACGATGATTCCTCTACATAGTGCACATGTGAAACATGACTCCTTTGGTTATGTACATCACCGTGAGTATATGATGCAGAGAATAAAGTGCTCTCCATTAATCTGTTGGTCTGCAGCATACATGTTGTACTAGCTACAAAATTGTAATTAGAAAAGGTTCATTCTTACGATCTGATATCACCAGCTGATGTTAGTAGTACAGTAAGCCTTAGACATTTCACTATCATTATTACCTATCATGTAAATTAGTTCTAAGATATTTAACAATCGAGAACATAGTATATGATAATAAAAAGTATATCCCATATTGATCCAACATTAAGTCCTTTACAAAATATCAATTGAATTCTAAACCCATCTCATAGTTAAGCATTTTTTTGCCAATTACCGAATATATTATTTAGCTAATTCAAAATTAAGTTCTTTATATTGTTGTGAAATTACATATATTTATTGTAATCAAATTAACTGGCTAATTGAATTCAATTTTTCATGGTATAACAAATTAGAAAGACTAGCCCGTGCGTCGCACGGGTCGTCGACTAGTATACCTAATTGCATATATATACATGTGTATGTGTGTGAATAATGGTGGTTGTGAGACATTCGATGATATATATATGATCGGTTCTACGAGAAATTCTGTTTATATATATGCATAACGTGTGCAATATGTAGTATCGTAAAATACCAGCAAACGAAAAAGAATTAAATGGAAAACAAAAAATTAAAGGGAAACTAAATAATAAACCCCAAACCCCCCAAACCTTTTGGTACCGGTTGGTGTTACCAAACGGTATTAAAGGGCTCCCCGCCCCCGGCGTTTAGCGGCGGTTCGTGCAGAACCGGTACTAAAGGGGGGGACCTTTAGTCCCCACACTTTAGTGCCGGTTACAGAACCGGCACTAAAGGGCCTTACGAACCGGTGCTATTGCCCGGTTCTGCACTAGTGATACAGCTGGTCTATTTTGCTAATATTAGCAGCATAACTATTCTGATAATACTTTCGCACTGCACGCTCAAGGCAAGTGCATGTCATTGTTTGAACCAAGTGTGCTACAGTACTTAGGCGAGTGAACTTCCCGTTGCAACAAAACCACACGCTGTGTTTTTTCGGTACCTTTTTCACTCTAGTTTTTAAACCGCTTATCGGAATGAGACGTGTAATATACGGTTCAAAAACTATGGATTAGGCGCAACTTCGTTATGTTGAACACCTTTCGAGATTCCTCGCGGTTTAAGAGCAGTTTTGAAAACGGTGCGGCGCACGACGAGTGGCAGCGAGCTTTTTTCGCGTTTTTTTTCTAAACCGCTCGTTGGAAGGAAGCAAATGATACACCATTGGAAAGATATCATCGAGGCGCCTCTTTTTCATATACATTATTTTCTCTAATTCGTTACGGTTTAAGAGCAGTTTTAAATTTAATAAATCGCGGAATTGTGTTTTTTTGAATTTTTTTCAATTTTTGGTACTGTTTTTTTTCTCGAATACGCAAAGCTTGTGTATCATTTCATTGATAGAAGGAAGCATAATGAGTACAGAGGAGGATACAACACATGACACAAACGCAAGAAGGTGTGAACATGGCACCCAGAGCAGAGACAAGGGATGCTCAACCCAAATAGAGAAAAACACTGCCTAACCCACAAAGCCAAGAACTAGGGAGGCAAGCCAAACTAGTGCGACATCCAGCATCTCAAAAGCCAAACATTGGGGACGCCTAGAGAAAACATGATGGCGCCTTCAAGAAGGGGAACGACGTCGTGACGTCGCCGCCATCCGATCCGAAGAACCGGACCTGAGATTTCCCTCGTTGCTCGAATAGGGGCATGGATAAAGGCCATGGCAATGCCTCCAAGAAGGGACATGACACCGGCGAGTGCCGCCGCTGCCAGCATCGGCAAGCCAAGCACGGATTTCGCCCTGGCCTAGGTCCGAGCAATCCCATTTGTCACCAAAGCAGGATACGAAGATGATGAAGTCAAGCCACTAGTCAAGGCCGCCACCCAAGGAGGAGTGGGGCTGCATCTGCTGTCATAGGGTGGCGTAGGGCATCGACAAAAACGCGAGCTTTGGATCTGGCTCAAGGACGAGGCGCCAATGTGGTCAGGGGCAGGATGGCGAAGCAGAGAGCCAACGTGGAGGAGGGGAGGCTACCGGCAAACCCGACAAGCTGGAGCCGGAGAATGCAGCTCCGAGCTGCCGGGGATGGAGCCGCCGAAACACCAACGGGCAAAGGAGCTGGAGGGGACGCAGCAACCAAAACGCCGGGGGCAGATCTGCGCCGGCAGAGGCTCCGGTGAGCCGCGGACGGTGGAGGACGCAGGTCTAGGGCCGCCGGGAACGGAGCAGCGCCGACGGGGAATCTGCCACGGGCCTCAAGCACACGCCGAGAAAACCACCATGATCACAGGAACATCTCGCCTAAGCCATCACCGCAGCTCGGAAGACGATGATACGTCTCCAACGTATCTATAATTTTTGATTGCTCCATGCTATATTATCTACTGTTTTGGACCATATTGGGCTTTATTTTCCACTTTTATATTACTTTTGGGACTAACCTATTAACCGGAGTCCTAGCCCAGAATTGCTGTTTTTTGTCCATTTCAGTGTTTCGAAGAAACGGAATATCAAACGGAGTCCAAACAGAACGAAACCTTCGGGAACGTGATTTTCTCACCGAATATGATCCAGGAGACTTGAACCCTATGTCAAGAAAGCCACGAGGTGGGCACGAGGTAGGGGGCGTGTCTACCCCCTAGGGCGCACCCCCCACACTCGTGGGCCCCATGAAGCTCCACCGACGTACTTCTTCCTCCTATATATACCTACATACCCCCAAACGATCAGATACGGAGCCAAAAACCTAATTCCACCGCCGCAACTTTCTGTACCCACGAGATCCCATCTTGGGGCCTGTTCCGGAGCTCCGTCGGAAGGGGAATCCACCACGGAGGGCTTCTACATCATCATCATAGCCCCTCCGATGAAGTGTGAGTAGTTTACCTCAGACCTTCGGGTCCATAGTTAGTAGCTAGATGGCTTCTTCTCTCTTTTTGGATCTCAATACAATGTTCTCCCCCTCTCTCGTGGAGATCTATTCGATGTAATCTTGTTTTTGCGGTGTGTTTGTTGAGACCGATGAATTGTGGGTTTATGATCAAGATTATCTATGAACAATATTTGAATCTTCTCTGAATTCTTTTATATATGATTGGTTATCTTTGCAAGTCTCTTCGAATTATTCGTTTGGTTTGGCCAACTAGATTGGTAGTTCTTGCAATGCGAGAAGTGCTTAGCTTTGGGTTCAATCTTGTGGTGTCATTTCCCAGTGACAGTAGGGGCAGCAAGGCACATATTGTATTGTTGCCATCGAGGATAACAAGATGGGGTTTTTATCATATTGCATGAATTTATCCCTCTACATCATGTCATCTTGCTTAAGGCGTTACTCTGTTTTCATTAACTCAATACTCTAGATGCATGCTGGATAGCGGTCGATGAGTGGAGTAATAGTAGTAGATGCAGGCAGGAGTCGGTCTACTTGTCTCGGACGTGATGCCTATATACATGATCATACCTAGATATTCTCATAACTATGCTCAATTCTGTCAATTGCTCAATAGTAATTCGTTCACCCACCGTAAAATACTTATGTTCTTGAGAGAAGCCACTAGTGAAATCTATGGCTCCCGGGTCTATTCTCATCATATTAATCTTCCATCACTTTATTATTGCTTTCCTTTTTATTTTGCTTTTTATTTTACTTTGCATCTTTATACTAAAAATACCAAAAATATTATCTATCATCTCTATCAGATATCACTCTCGTAAGTGACCGTGAAGGGATTGACAACCCCTATTCGCGTTGGTTGTGAGGAGTTATTCGCTTTGTGTAGGTACGAGGGACTCGCGCGTGGCCTCCTACTGGATTGATACCTTGGTTCTCAAAAACTGAGGGAAATTCTTATGCTACTTTGCTGCATCATCCTTTCCTCTTCAAGGAAATCCAACGCAAGCTCAAGAGGTAGCAAGAAGAATTTCTGGCGCCGTTGCCGGGGAGCCTACGCAAAAGTCAACATACCAAGTACCCATCACAATCCCTTATCTCTCGCATTACATTATTTGCCATTTGCCTCTCGTTTTCCTCTCCCCCACTTCACCCTTGCCGTTTTATTTGCCTTCTTCCCGTATGCCTTTCTGTTTGTGTTTCCACGTGCCTTCTATTTGCTTGCATCTTTGCTTGCTAAAAATCTATTGATATGGATCCACTTAAAGTGTTCTACTTGGATAATCTTCGATCCTTATGCGCTCGTGCTGAAACCCCAACTAGCCTAGTTGATGGGAAATCTTTTGATGAGCATGCTCATTTTGTGTGTCATCGTTTGTCTGAAAAAGGGAAGCTCTTATGGTATCATATAAATAGTTTGCTATGCTATGCTTGGAATCTTTGTGAAATTTATGATTTTACTTGTTGCACTAAAAACCCTAAAAAACACCTCCCCTACTTATGTGAGTTTAATGAAAATGAAATCTTATCTTCTTATGCGAAGGGTGTTTATAGTTACTATGATATCGAACATACTGAAGAATTTGTTGCTTTTAAGGGTTCTTATGAAGTTGCTTCTTTGATTGAAAAGTATGATATTACTATCTACGAATCTGAAAACTTTGACATACTTAAATATTGCTATGAAAACTATGCTCATAATGTCTATGTCAAAGACTTTATTGAGAGAATGACCGTTGGTTTGGAAGAAAATAATGATTTGCATGAATCTATAGATAATGATGATTCCGATGATTTGATTGAAATATCCCTTGATGAACATGATGCTTGCTATTCTTGTGGCCATGATGCCAATATTTATGAAGATGGATTTGCTATAGTTCCTTATGTTAAGCATGAGATCGTTGCTATTGCACCCATACTTGATAGTTCCTTCGATGAAAAGCATGATTGCAATGATTTTACTATGAATTCTCTTGATGTCAATTGTGCTAATAATATGCAAAACCCTAAGCTTGGGGATGCTAGTTTTGCTATTTCTACTACTTGTTGCAATGATCATGATTGGGGTGATTCTTCTTATGATCTTGAAAATTTATTCAAGCCCCATGATGAATATAAGATTGATAATAGTGTTTGCAAGAATATTGAAAGTGGGTTTGGAAGAGTGTCAACTTCAGATCCCACATATTTGGATAATATTCAATCTTATGAAATTTTTGATAAAAGTGGGTTTGGAGAAATCATGACTTTAGTTAATGATAATCCCACTATTTTGGAAGAGTGTCAACTTCGCATGCATGTGGATCGTGTTGAGAATATGTTATGTGATGGATATATTGTTGAATTTTCTTATGATCCTACGTGTAACTATTATGAGAGAGGAAAATATGTTTGTAGAAATTTTCATGTTACTAAATTACCTCTCGTCATGTTGAGATTGCTATTGTTTCTTTCTGCTTCCTTGCATATGCTAGTTTTCGCTTTCTATGATAATTTGTTTGCCTATAAGATGCCTATGCATAGGAAGTATGTTAGACTTAGATGTGTTTGTCACATGCTATTTGATGCTCCCTTTTGCGCTTCAATTCTTGTCTTTCATGTGAGCATCGTCAGATCTATCCTTGCTTTTATGCCTAGTTAAGGGCGTTAAACGATAGCGCTTGTTGGGAGGCAACCCAATTTTATTTTAGTTTTTTTCTTTTTGCCTCTGTTTAGGAATAAATAATTTGTCTAGCCTCTGGTTAGATTCATTTTTGTGTTTTAATTAGTGTTTGTGCCAAGTGAAACCGTTAGGATAAACTACGGTAGTAGTTAATTTGATTCTGCTGTAGGAAACAGAAACTTTGTGCGCACGAGATTAGTTTTCATAAATCACAGGCACGTGCTTTGTAGTTGATTCTTTTTGCTGTATATCAATAAACAAATTATCTAGAACTTCCTAATTTGGCTGAATTTTTCACGTTCCAGAAGTTTGGTTAGTTACAGATTACTACAGACTGTTCTGTTTTTGACAGATTCTGTTTTTCGTGTGTTGTTTGCTTATTTTAATGAATCTATGGCCAGTAAAATAGTTTATAAATCATAGGGAAGTTGGAATACAGTAGGTTTAACACCAATATAAATAAAGAATGAGTTCATTACAGTACCTTGAAGTGGTGTTTTGTTTTCTTTCGCTAACGAAGCTCATGAGATTTCTGTTGAGTTTTGTGTTGTGAAGTTTTCAAGTTTTGGGTGAAATCTTTTGATGGATTATGGAACAAGGAGTGGCAAGAGCCTAAGCTTGGGGATGCCCATTGCACCCCCAAGATAATCTAAGGACACCAAAAAGTCAAAGCTTGGGGATGCCCCGGAAGGCATTCCCTCTTTCGTCTACTTCCATCGGTAACTTTACTTGGAGCTATATTTTTATTCACCACATGATATGTGTTTTGCTTGGAGCGTCTTGTGTGATTTGAGTCTTTGCTTTTTAGTTTACCACAATCATCCTTTCTGTAAACACCTTTTGAGAGAGCCATACATGATTTGGAATTTGTTAGAATACTCTATGTGCTTCACTTATATCTCTTGAGCTATGTAGTTTTGCTCTAGTGCTTCACTTATATCTTTTAGAGCACGGTGGTGGAATTGTTTTATAGAAACTATAGATCTCTCATGCTTCACTCAGATTATTTTGAGAGTCTTAAATAGCATGGTAATTTGCTTAAACAATCCTAATATGCTTGGTATTCAAGATTTGTAAAACTTTCTTTTGAGTGCGTTGAATACTAAGAAAAGTTTGTTGCATGATAATTGTTTTGAGATATGGAGGTAATAATATTAGAGTCATGATAGTTGAGTAGTTGTGAATTTGAGAAATACTTGTGTTAAAGTTTGTGATTCCCGTACCATGCACGTATAGTGAACCGTTATGTGATGAAGTTGGAGCACGATATATTTATTGATTGTCTTCCTTATGTGTGGAGGTCGGGATCGCGCGATGGTTAACTCCTACCAACCCTTCCCCCAGGAGCATGCGTGTAATATTTTGTTTTGATGACTTGTAGATTTTTGCAATAACTATGTGAGTTCTTTATGACTAATGTTGAGTCCATGGATTATACGCACTTTTCTTCCTTCCACCATTGCTAGCCTCTCTAATACCGCTCACTTTTCTCCGGTATCATACACCCATCATATACCTTCCTCAAAACAGCCACCATACCTACCTATCATGGCATTTCCATAGCCATTCCGAGATATATTGCCATGCAACTTTCCACCGTTCCGTTTATTATGACACGCTCCATCATTGTCATATTGCTAGCATGATCATGTAGTTGACATCGTATTTGTGGCAAAGCCACCGTTCATAATTCTTTCATACATGTCACTTTTGAATCATTGCATATCCCGGAACACCGCCGGAGGCATTCATATAGAGTCATATTTTGTTCTAAGTATCGAGTTGTAATTGTTGAGTTGTAAGTAAATAAAAGTGTGATGATCATCATTTCTAGAGCATTGTCCCAAGTGAGGAAAGGATGATGGAGACTATGATTCCCCCATAAGTCGGGATGAGACTCCGGACGAAAAATAAAAAAGAAAAGAAAATAAAAGTGGCCATAAAAAATAAGAGAAAAGGCCCAAATAAAAAAATGAGAGAGAAGGGACAATGTTACCATCTTTTTACCACACTTGTGCTCCAAAGTAGCACCATGATCTTCATGATAGAGAGTCTCTCATTTTGTCACTTTCATATACTAGTTGGAATTTTTCATTATAGAACTTGGCTTGTATATTCCAATGATGGGCTTCCTCAAATGCCCTAGGTCTTCGTGAGCAAGCGAGTTGGATGCACACCCACTTAGTTTCTTTTGTTGAGCTTTCATATACTTATAGCTCTAGTGCATCCGTTGCATGGCAATACCTACTCACTCACATTGATATCTATTGATGGGAATCTCCATAGCCCGTTGATACGCCTAGTTGATGTGAGACTATCTTCTCCCTTTTTGTCTTCTCCACAACCACCATTCTATTCCATATATAGTGCTATATCCATGGCTCACGCTCATATATTGCGTGAAAGTTGAAGAGTCTGAAAATTCTAAAGTATGAAAGAATTGCTTGGCTGAAACCGGGGTTGTGCATGATTTAAATATTTTGTGTGATGAAGATAGAGCATAGCCAGACTATATGATTTTGTAGGGATAGCCTTCTTTGGCCATGTTATTTTGAGAAGACATGATTGCTTTGTTAGTATGCTTGAAGTATTATTATTTTTATGTCAATATGAACTTTTGTGTTGAATCTTTCGGATCTAAATACTCATACCACAATTAAGAAGAATTACATTGAAATTATGCCAAGTAGCACTCCGCATCAAAAATTATCTTTTTTATCATTTACCTACTCGAGGACGAGCAGGAATTAAGCTTGGGGATGCCTGATACGTCTCCAACGTATCTATAATTTTTGATTGCTCCATGCTATATTATCTACTGTTTTGGACCATATTGGGCTTTATTTTCCACTTTTATATTACTTTTGGGACTAACCTATTAACCGGAGGCCCAGCCCAGAATTGCTGTTTTTTTTGCCTATTTTAGTGTTTCGAAGAAACGGAATATCAAACGGAGTCCAAACGGAATGAAACCTTCGGGAACATGATTTTTCTCACCGAATATGATCCAGGAGACTTGGACCCTACGTCAAGAAAGCCACGAGGTGGGCACGAGGTAGGGGGGCGTGCCTACCCCCTAGGGCGCGCCCCCACTCGTGGGCCCCACGAAGCTCCACCGACATACTTCTTCCTCCTATATATACCTATGTACCCCCAAACGATTAGATACGGAGCCAAAAACCTAATTCCACCGCCGCAACTTTCTGTACCCACGAGATCCCATCTTGGGGCCTTTTCCGGAGCTCCGCGGGAAGGGGAATCCACCACGGATGGCTTCTACATCATCATCATGGCCCCTCAGATGAAGTGTGAGTAGTTTACCTCAGACCTTCGGGTCCATAGTTAGTAGCTAGATGGCTTCTTCTCTCTTTTTGGATCTCAATACAATGTTCTCCCCCTCTCTCGTGGAGATCTATTCGATGTAATCTTGTTTTTGCGGTGTGTTTGTTGAGACCGATGAATTGTGGGTTTATGATCAAGATTATCTATGAACAATATTTGAATCTTCTCTGAATTCTTTTATGTATGACTGGTTATCTTTGCAAGTCTCTTCGAATTATCCATTTGGTTTGGCCAACTAGATTGGTAGTTCTTGCAATGGGAGAAGTGCTTAGCTTTGGTTTAATCTTGCGGTGTCCTTTCCCAATGACAGTAGGGGTAGCAAGGCACGTAGTGTATTGTTGCCATCGAGGATAACAAGATGGGGTTTTTATCATATTGCATGAATTTATCCCTCTACATCATGTCATCTTGCTTAAGGCGTCACTCTGTTTTCATTAACTTAATACTCTAGATGCATGCTGGATAGCGGTTGATGAGTGGAGTAATAGTAGTAGATGCAGGAAGGAGTCGGTCTACTTGTCTCGGAAGTGATGCCTATATACATGATCATACCTAGATATTCTCATAACTATGCTTAATTCTGTCAATTGCTCAACAGTAATTCGTTCACCCACCGTAAAATACTTATGCTCTTGAGAGAAGCCACTAGTGAAATCTATGGCCCCCGGGTCTATTCTCATCATATTAATCTTCCATCACTTTATTATTGCTTTGCTTTTTATTTTGCTTTTTATTTTACTTTGCATCTTTATACCAAAAATACCAAAAATATTATCTATCATCTCTATCAGATCTCGTAAGTGACCGTGAAGGGATTGACAACCCCTATTCGCATTGGTTGCGAGGAGTTATTCGCTTTGTGTAGGTACGAGGGACTCGCGCATGACCTCCTACTGGATTGATACCTTGGTTGTCAAAAACTGAGGGAAATAATTACGCTACTTTGCTGCATCATCCTTTCCTCTTCAAGGAAATCCAACGCAAGCTCAAGAGGTAGCAGACGACACTGTCGAAGATCGACCTACACCATGGCAGGGCCAGTCTCGGCCTTCCGGGCTGAAGCGCCTTCGCATCCACCCAAGCGCCTGAATCCAACCGGCAAAAACAAGAGGGAGAGCTGTACCAGGAGGCCAAGGGGCGGGTGAGGGAGGAGTAAGCGCGGGCCATGGCCACGCCGCCGAGCCGGATGAGTAGGGGACAAAGCAGCAGTAGGAAGAGAAGCAGCTCGCGTCGCGCAAAACGGATCTGGGAGGAGGGAAGGGGCGCCACGGCACGCGCCAGGGCCAAGACCGCCCCGCCACGACCATCCCCGGGCGGCGCAGATTTGCCGGCGGCCCTCCGATGGCGGCGATGCGGTGGGAGGCTGTGGAGTGGGGGACCTCTGGGCGGCGGCTAGGGTTTCCCCCGAGTCGTCGCGGGCGACGCGGGGGCGAGGGGGAAGCTCTCCAGAGTTTTTTCGCTCCAGTTTTTGAACTGTTTGTCAAAACAAGGCCTATGATACGCCGTTGGAAAGCTACAGACGAGGTGCAACTTTCATATGTTGAAATATTTTTGAGATTCCTTACGGATTTTTGTTAATTTTGAAAATTGTGCGGCTGACGACGAGAGGCAGCGGCCGTTTTTCGCAAATTTTTTACAAACCGTTAGTCGGAATAATTCAAATTATACACCGTTGCAAAGATATCGATGAGGTGCAACCTTTTCATGTAGAGCACTCTCTCTGATTCCTTACGGTTTAAAAGCAATTTTGATTTTAACGAAATGCAGACACTGTTTTTTTGCGACCAAAAATCGTCGTATGTACCGCATCAGACAGAAGAGCGCACTGCTTTAGACTGAAAACCACACTGCATCAGACAACCAAGTGACTTTCATGATTTTCTTTTTTCAGACGCAAATTTTTTCAGATGAGTTTTTGTTATTTTTTTAACATTTTTTCTATGAATGAGTGAACCGCAGAGACGAGGGAAGTGAACCACAACACTACTGAAAAGTGAACTCCATCTGACATCCAAGCGCACTTTAAGTGCTGATGCAATTAGCTGCTTTCGAAACACATGGTAGTCCATAAGACGTATGCAGTGCACATTGGGAGGAAAGTGAACCGCGCCACGAATAAAAGTAAACGACATGACTTTTTTTTGTCATTTTCAACCGTGTGGCGAGATGTTAACAGGGTGGAGAACTTCAAATCCCCGTGTCGTGAGCTGCGGGCTGCTGATAGAGCACACAACATTTCTCAAAAGAAAAAGATAAGAGCACACAACGAGATGTGACCATTGGAACAAAAAAAATCACAAAAGTGCACTGCATTGGAATCGCACAAGGCACACTGCATTGGAATCTTAGCGTTCGCTTGGGAAGATGAATGCCAACTCAGAAGAAAGAACAAAATGAACTTCCTTCGTTTTCTTTTCTTCTACATTATTTTGTTTTTTGAGTAAACGTAGATGCATCGCTTGGGAACTGCACGTCGGCGATGAACACATACATTTATGCGCAGCGGCCAAGGCCCATGTGGACCGCGACGCGGCCATTGTAGTGTCTGGCCTCCTGCGTAGCCACCATCTCCTGCAGCCATGGCCTACGCCACTTTTTCCTTCCTGCACAAATCAGTGCACTGAACCTCAAGAGGAAACAACATTGACTGCATTTGCAAAAGAGGGGAGAAATTGGGCTCACTGGAGTGCACTGCTACGTGACGGGCATGATGGAGAGGACCCAGAGGAGTCGTCCGAGTTGGAGAAGAGGGGCAACTGCCGCTCTGTCCATGGTGCTCGCGTGTCGCTTGGCTTCAAAAGTTGAGGGGAAGTGATGTAGGCATTGACGGCAAGCTAGACCTGCTCGAGCTCGACGGTGTAGAGGACCTGATGATGAACTGCACCCACACGCAAAAACACCAAAGCCTGCAAGTACATGAGCACTGAACCGCTGCACGCACGCGTTCGAGCTGCATGTCCACGCCCGAGACTGAACAGTGGCAGCCGAGCAGCATTGGGATAGCAACCGAGCTGCACTCGGGCGACGCCCGGGCACTCAAGCGAGGTGGATGAGCTGCTGCACGTGACGGCTAGGGGAAGGTCGACGCCTATGGCCCTCGTGAGTCCCGCATCCACTGCCTGATCGAGTAGCAGCAGATGGAAAAATGGCCTTGCATTGGCCGGAGTCGAAGGGGGGCTGGATCCGAAAATATAAAATAGAGCATGTGCATCCCGGCCTGCTTATCTGGTTCGTCCATATACCTTGGGATACGAGTCAGCCGTTTCCGTAAGATCGCTAGGCCACGGTTATATCGAGTGGGTTAGTAGTGCCTTCGTCCGTGATCTGCCTACTACATAGCTTATGGTACTGTTCAGCTAGAGACAAGGACAGACAACTGTCGGACACTCGAGGAGGCGGCCTGTGACTCTGGTCCATGTGCGTCCCCCTCGTACCTCCAGGAGGGCATCATGCACACGGATAAGACAGAATCCTGCCGAGCCCCCTGTGACTCTGTTCCACCTCCGTCCGACATTGGAGTGAAGTAGCTGTACACAGGAGTGTTGGAATTAAACCCGACTAATTCCCCCGGTGGCCCGTGTGTGTCTGACTCGTGCGTGTATTCTAGTAGAACTCTAATTAGCAAACCAAGTAGTATTGGTTGTAGCTAACTTGTACTACTATATATACGTGTGTACCCGGGCTTGTAAAACACATTGTGAGAACCAAAGCAATAAAGAAACGCACGATACGTGCGTGTGGCAATCCCAATCGATTCTTGTGTGTTGTGCTATCTACATGAGCTAGCTAGATCAAGTTGTGATTCCGGCTAGAAGTGCTCGTACGTACTAGTACTACATACTCGTACAGATAGATCGATTGCTGGAAGATTAGCTTTGTACTGCGGTGCGTCTCGACGTAAAAGCAATTCGTCGAGTTCTTCAGCCAGCTTCGTTCATCTTCATCGTCGTCGGTCGTCGCCTGTCGTCGGAAAGTACTCGATGACGTGGTCTGGGCCAAGAATTGGTATCAGAGCAAGGTTGATCTTCTAATAACGGAGGATCATGTCAGACGACGAGAAGAACAAGCAGCTGACGGAGTACTCCGGTGCGGTTAAAGTATTTGCTGCTCCGGCGAGTTCGTCATACCCACGGTTTGACCGCGAGAACTTCAGGGTTTGGAAGGCCCTTACGGAGTGTGGTCTCCGCGCCAACGAGCTATGGGACGCAGTGGATCCAGGAGGCGACACGTACAAGAAGGAGGGAGCCGAGCACCGGAAGGATCGGCAGGCGGCGTCGGCGATTTACTCGGTGATGCCGATGGATGTCCTCCAGCACCTAATCGCCAAAGCAACGACGAAGGAGGTGTGGGATACGCTGGAGCTCATGTTCGAGGGACACACCCGCGTCAAGCAAGCCAATCTCCAAACTCTCCTAAGGAACTACGAGACTTTGGTCATGGGCGACGATGAGTCCGTGGACGCGTTCGCTTCACGGGTGGCAACTCTCGTCAATCGGATTCGCGCGCTTGGAGAAAACCTCACGGAGACCTCTGTTGTCCGGTGGTTCTTGCGCGCGGCCCCTCCCCTGTACCTGCAAATTGTCACAGTGATCGAGCAGTGTGTCGATCTTGAGACTCTCTCCATCGACGATCTCGTCGGACGCTACAAGGCTCACGACGAGCGTATGTGGTAAAGTCTCGGGGATGGGAGGAACGATGAGAATGTCATGCTCACACGGGCTTAGTGGCTGGCGCTGGACTCAAGGAGAAGAGGCGAGGGCTCTAGCAGCAACACTCGCCAAGATCGTGCACCAAAAGAACAAAGTAAGAAGAACGCTGGCGACGGCGCTCCGAAGAAGAAGATGTTTGACAAGCGCAAGCTCAAGTGTCACAACTGTGGCATCATGGGGCACTTCAAGTCGGAGTGCAAGAAACCACCGAAGGAGAAAGCTCTCCTGGCCAAAGGAGGCGATGATGGAGACATGATGCTCATGGTCGAAGTATGCGAGCTAATGGACAAGGACAGTCCAGCTCCAAAGGCGCCGGCTACAGAGGTTGTCACGCTCAGAGAGGAGGCAGTTTATGTTCACGATAAGAAGAGGATGAACACGTCGAGGCACGTGTGGTACCTCGACACGGGCGCTAGCAACCACATGACCGGCGACAAGGACCAGTTTTCTGAGCTCAGTGTTTCGGTGGGAGGCACGGTTCGGTTCGGCGACGGACGGACCGTTGACATCGCAGGGCGAGGTACTGTCCTATTTGAGTTGAAGAATGGCGGTCACAAGGTACTCACAGATGTGTACTATATTCCCAAGCTAAAGAGTAGCATCATAAGTCTTGGCCAGCTCGAGGAGCGTGGTTGCAAGATTGTGCTCGAAGATGGCTTTCTATGGGGGTATGATCATCAGAGGATGTTGATTATGAAGGTGCAGAGGTCACCGAACAGGCTCTACGTCCTCAACTTGGACCGTGTGGATCCGGTATGTCTCCTGTCGAGCATGGACGACTCGGCATGGAAGTGGCACACGCGCTATGGTCATCTAAATTTCCAGTCTCTTCGGCAACTTGGACAAAAGGAGATGGTACGTGGTCTACCATGCATCAATCATGTCGACCAAGTGTGCGATGGTTGTCTCATTGGGAAACAAAGGCGAGCCTCGTTCCCAAGAGAGGGAAACTTTAGAGCGAGTAAAGCTCTTGAGTTGGTCCACGGAGACTTGTGCGGACCGATTACATCGGCCACCCCTACCGGAAACAGATACTTCTTTCTCGTCGTCGACGACTTCAGCAGATTCATGTGGATCGTGTTGTTGAAGACGAAGCACCAAGCTTTGCAAGCCTTCAGGATAATAAAGATGGCGGCTGAAGTAGAATCTGAAGCCAAGCTGAAGGCCCTCCTTACTGGGGGGGGGGGGGGGGGGTGAGTTCAAGTCTCGTGCATTCACGGAATTTTTCGAAGCTCAAGTGATCAAGAGGTATCTTACGACGCCATATTCACCGCAGAAAAACGGTGTTGTGGAACGGAGGAATCAGACCGTGGTGGCGATGGCACGAAGCATGTTGAAGAGTACAGGCATGCCGGGCAAGTTTTGGGGTGAGGCAGTCAATATAGCCGTTTATCTGCTGAACCGGGCTCCAACCAAGAGTGTGGTTGGAATGACGCCGTTCGAAGCATGGTACGGACACAAGCCCACGGTTGATCATCTTCGCACTTTCGGGTGTGTGGCGCATGTGAAGACAGTGACCGGGCATACTAGCAAATTGGCAGATCGGAGTACTCCAATGGTGTTGGTTGGCTATGAAAAGGGAACAAAGGCATACCGTGCGTGCAACCCCTCGACCAATAAGGTGGTTGTGACGCGTGACGTGGTTTTTGAAGAAGCGAGGTCATAGAACTGGAACTCCACCGAGCCGGTATACCCGTCTTCCGATGAAATTTTCAATGTTGTTTACGATGATTACGAGCATTCAGACATTGGTGATCAACCAAAGACTTTGAGCATCGCGAGCGGCGCGGCAAAAAATGATGGCGCGAGGCACGCACCAGAAGCAGCGGCGGGCGACGTGCACGAAGCTGCATACGGCACGCCAGGCAGCAACGCACGTAGCAGCGCTCGCTCATCTGGCCAAAAGAACGTGTCAGAGGGGAGCGGCCCATCTAGTGGCCCGACTGATGCACCTGAAGATGGACTCGAGCCAGAGTCTAGAGAAATCAGTCCAGGACGTAGCGCTCACATTGCGTCAGGAGGGTTAGAAGGCCACGTGCATGGGATTGTTGGTTCTCATGTACGTACACCAATCTCACGTGGTTCACCTGGTGGACGTGTAACCAGCCCAAGGGTGCTCCAATCGCCTCAAAACGGAAGTGTGGCAACTTCAGATGATGATTCCTCGTCTCGACTGTACAGAAGACAAGGGAACATCCGCCGACACCAGTACGTCTTTGACCAGTGGTGGATTTATATCCAAAGGTAATGCTTCCAAAAGTAAATCCTGTGAAAACTAAAGGAAGAGGACGGCGGTGTCTGCTTAGCATCGAGGAACCGACGAAATTTGAAGATGCAAACACGGAGGAGTGTTGGCGTCGTGCTATGGACGAGGAGTTGGGATAGATCCAAGACAACAAAACATGGGAGCTCGTTGATCCACCCAACGACCATAAAATCATAGGGCTCAACTGGGTGTACAAAGTCAAGAAAGATGCCGAAGGAAACTTGGTGAAGCATAAGGCAAGGCTGGTAGCCAAAGGATACGTGCAAGAGCAAGGTGTAGACTTCGAGGAAGTGTTCGCTCCTGTCACAAGGATGGAATCGGTGAGGCTAGTTATAGCTCTAGCGGCTCAAGAATCTTGGAAGCTACATCACATGGATGTAAAATCCGCTTTTTGAACGGGGAGTTGAAAGAAGAAGTATATGTGAAGCAACCACCGGGTTACATCAAAAAGGGAGAGGAGCACATGGTGTTGAAACTACACAAGGCATTGTACGGGCTATGCCAGCCTCCTCGGGCATGGAACATCAAGCTTGATCGTACACTAGTTTCTCTTGGTTTTGAGAAACGTCCACTGGATCATGCTATGTATAAGCGAGGTAAAGGCAAGGATCGTCTCCTAGTGGGCATCTATGTTGATGATCTCTTGATAACTGGAGCAGATGAGGAGGAGATTGCTAGATTCGAGCTACAAATGAAGGAGATTTTCAAGATGAGTGATCTAGGTCTTTTGAGCTACTACCCCGGGATAGAGGTACAACAAAAGATGGATGGGATCACATTATGCCAGGAGGCATACACAAGGAAGGTACTTGAAAGCCGTGGCATGAAATATTGCAATCCAATTGACGCTCCAACGAAACCTCGTCTTGCGCTGAGCAAGAAGAGTAAAGCACCGCAGTCGATGCAATAGAGTATATTGCGGCGGCCACTGCGATGCGTCAAAGTGTGGCTAAGGAGGCTATACGGTGATCTCATGGATCAAGATCCGGAACAAGTGGTGCTCAATGTTGATGAAAAGTCTGAAAGTTTTCTACGCGAAGATCCAGTGCGGCATGATCGAAGCAAGCACACTGATACGGTGTATCACTACATAAAGTACTGCGTGGAAGAAGCTAAGATGAAGGTCAACTACAATCGCACCGATGATCAGCTAGCGGACATGCTGATCAAGTTTTTGGATCGAGAGAAGTTCTTGAAGATGCGAAGAAGGATCGGCGTCAGAGTTATGACGTGACGACGTCGTGTTTAGGTGATGAATGTTGGAATTAAACCCGACTAATTCCCTTGGTGGCCGGTGTGTGTCTGACTCGTATGCGTGCGTGTATTCTAGTAGAACTCTAATTAGCAAACCGAGTAGTATTGGTGGTAGCTAACTTGTACTATTATATATACGTGTGTACCCCGGGCTTGTAAAACACATCGTGAGAACCAAAGCAATAAAGAAACGCACGATACGTGCGTGTGGCAATCCGAATCGATTCTTGTGTGTTGTGCTATCTACATGAGCTAGCTAGATCAAGTTGTGATTCCGGCTAGAAGTGCTCGTACGTACTAGTACTACATACTCGTACAGATAGATCGATTGATGGAAGATTAGCTTTGTAGGTGCGTCTCGGCGTAAAAGCAATTCGTCGAGTTCTTCAGCCAGCTTCGTTCATCTTCATCATCGTCGGTCGTCGCCTGTCGTCGGAAAGTACTCGACAACGTGGTCTGGGCCAACAAGGAGAATGCTAGGCGGCAGGGGAGACGGATTCATTTGGGATGGGCATGGAAAGATCACGGATCTGAGTGGATGTCCGCTTGCTGGAATAAGAGGAGCTGGGGAATCAGCCGCAGGTCCGGGCGGGCGGCACCAGAATCGCCGCCGGTGCAATCCCGCGCCGGGGCGCCGCCGCTGGTGAGATCCCGTGCCGGGAGGCATTGTTCAATTAGATCCTAGGTGAATATGTGATTTTTTTTTTATTGCGCATTCCCCTTTTTGCTCTCTCTGGATGTTGATTATTTGGGAGCATTACACCCATATCAGGGTTTGGTTTTGGGCGCCGGATAGAAATTGACGAGTAGTATCAAACAAAACATTTGCATGGTTTTCAAAGGAATTATACATATAATCATTGCTTTGTTTGTGCAGAATCACAGCAAGCTCAACAAGCTGCCACAATTCTGGAAGAAGATGAGTCAGACAGGGGTGACCGGTATGGACTTATCCAGGCAAGCATTTTTTCCAGGGCGCATATTCGTCTCATGCTGTTG
Source organism: Triticum urartu (assembly GCF_003073215.2). Classification (NCBI taxonomy): domain Eukaryota; kingdom Viridiplantae; phylum Streptophyta; class Magnoliopsida; order Poales; family Poaceae; genus Triticum; species Triticum urartu. Next base: position 226,908,940 of record NC_053026.1, read on the forward strand.
ATGCGTCTTTGTGCTTAATAAATGTTTAATCCATGTTACTGACTAATGTATTACACCTTGAAATATCTCCAGGTGTTCTATCTAGACAGCATCAACCTGGGCGATATAAGCATGGCACATGATGTTTTCCCCAGAATAAAAGTGTTCACAGCAAAAAAATTAGATCCATGATTAATGCGGACAAAAGGCCGGTGGATTCAATAAAAAATGGAGACTGCATTTTTGGCATATCAACGGCTGAGTTTGGAGAATTAGAGATCAGAGTCGAGTAAAGCAACGATGAAAAACTATTTAGTATCCTGGGGCACATCTATGCTTGTTTTGGGGTGCAAGCAATGTATGATATTGTTCTGGGTTGGCTATGAAGTCTGAATTATTCTCATGTCGACACTTGAGACCAACTTATTTGTCAGGGCGTGTCATGACACATATCTTGTTCATGGTACGTAATTTGACAAAAATTGTGCCTGGCACATGTGAATCCATCCAATCATTGTTTTGGTAAGTCCCAGATCGAATAATGTGCCTGGTACATTATCTAGGTGTTCATGTTAGATAATGTACCTGACGAGCCCCTGCTGCCCCGCTGGCGGTGGTGTAGGGGCGCGGTGGTAGGTGGTGGGGGATCGGGAGGTAGGTGGTAGGTGGTGTAGGGGCAGGGGTAGTTACGACAGAAGAAGGTGGGGGTGGCGTGGTGGGGTTTTTTCAGGGCTATGTGCGGTTCGCTTTGGGCAATGCAGCAGTAAGTTGGTGTTAGAAGAATTAGGTGAAGTGTTATTACAATAACTCTTAAGAGGTGTTATTAGAATAGATCCACCCTATATATATTCGATGGATCTATTCATCCAGCTAGATGAGTAGCTGTGGCAATTTTCATGGAATAGAAATTTTTTAATGTAGGTCTTTCAAATATGATGGAGATTTAGACATGTGATCTGTAGTGTTGTGTACTAATAGTGCTTTCCCAAGTGGCCTAGGTTTGCAGGGAACACCTCAGAGTGGCCTATGTTTGCCGGAGTGTTGATTAATTTCCATTCCAGCAAATTTCAGACGCTCGATATATGTCGGGTTTAGCAAAGGTCATGCCGGATTTTTCCTTGAATTTTTGCATGACTTGTGCTAGAATATGCAGGAAATATCAAGTGGCCGGATTTTCTAGAATGATAATTAAACAACATTTCGGGTTGACTTTAAGTCTGTTGGGACTCCACCATATATGAGACAAGAAGAATGCCGACTGTTGTTGTGGGGGTCATTCTTCCTGTTCTTTCTCGTGATAGACCTTCTGATAATGCATGGGAAGTATGATGCTACTCTTTACAAATCTAAAATTTTTGCCATCCTTTTCTGCGTGATCTGCTTGATCCCCTTCCTGGTCTTGAGCCATGCCTCGCGTAAACCGAGCGGATCCCTCTCCTTCTCCGCTATCGATCCACCATCTCTTGGTGGATTTCTCTCACTCTATACTTGGGATCTCGCCGGCGGCGAGATCGTCTCCCGCTCGCTCGGGAATCGCCACCCAGTCGCTCCGACAGGGGGTCCGTAATTTCCGCTCTCCATCCTACTCGAACTTCAATGTTGTCTGAGGTCGCGGTGATCCTTGGCACACTTTGATTATTAAACTTACAAAAAACCTAGCATCAATGTCGACGAATCAACTTACAAAAAAAAACTAGATGCAGCTTCCATGCCGTCCCCTGCTTCTAATAGATGCCACACCTCCATTGATGCCATGCTGAGCACGGAGGGTCACATGCTAAGGTCATTCACAATGGTTCTATCTTAGCAGTGCAACATAACATAAATGTTCAGGGGAGGAGAGAAAGCGAAAGAAAATCTCTTAGCACAATATCTCTCAGCACATATTAATAGATATCTGGTAATTCAAGGTTAGAATGAGATATACTAGAACAAGACCAAGCATACATATCAGTGCCAGATGAGCGCATTTGCAAAAACAGGTGTGTAAAATATGGTTAGCATCCTTACTCTTTACATTGGGGTGCTTTATTGTTTTAACAAGGTCCTGGTACAATCAGTGTCAAGGCTGCTTACAAGTAAACTCAGACATTCCTCAATCCAGCATTCGGAAACCGACGAAGAACACACATGCTTGTTATAGAGGTCAGTTGGACTAGCGTCCCTTGGGACATGTCTAACATTAAAATAAATAAAACTTGATGGTATCTCGCCGACTTCATCTAAGATAGTTGCCACAATAGAACGAGGACAAAAGGTTGACCACGTGTGAGAAACCCCAGAGTTGAGCAAACATAAAGCCCTCTCAGAGAGCCATCGCTTCGGCAATGGGCGGATCTGTGACCACAATGAAGCTTTTACACCAAGCTTCCATGAAGGCCAGGTGAGACCAAGCTACACAAGCACCTCCTCCCATGTGAGCTTCATTTTTTATAGCAGTATTGATTTTTACCCAACCGACGCTAGGCGGCCAACAACATTGATCATGAGGGATGCTGCATTTATGTGTAGGCATATAGAGCAACACAAGATCATCCCTAACCATCTTCACGAATCATCAAAAGGAACCTAATCATGTGTCCATCGGTTACGGCTATACCATATGGCATGCTTGACCATAATCAACTGCCTGTATGTTGATTAGAAATCATATTATTCAGCAAAATGTCCTTCGCCCTAGTTGACCAAATGGAGATCATTCTCATGTCGGACCATGGGTTTAAGTATTAGTTGTATTATGGATTCTAGCGGTCAGACCATATAGAGATCGGTTCACCAATTCAAACACGCTTGATTAGTTCCATCTCCAAGGTTGCGCGTCCGGTGATTATGGGCTTCCATAAAATGAGAGTTAGGAAAGTATTTTCCCCTTCAATGCTCATGAACACAAGGAGTCCAGATGTATAATTAGCCGCGCCCCATGATTGCCTAGCCGTGCTAAATTGAACTGTTCAAAATCCTGAAACCCCATTCCACCCTTCGCTTTAGGTTCTTCCAACTTCTCCCATGACAACCAATGAAGAGATCATTTGTCGACGGAGCTGCTTGCTTGATTACCTCTAATGAGGTAGTATTATGCATTTCCACACTAGCCTCTCTAGATCACATAAGCATTTTGGAGATTTCTACATTGACCTTAACAACTAGGGTGAAGATTAGTGGGACAGTTCATTCCCAATGACTCCTAATCCTAATGTGCGCTGGCCAATTTAAAAAACAAGATAAATTGTGGGAATGTTGTGAGTTTTCTCAAAGGAGTACATGCATAGAGTTTGATGGTTTATATAGGGAGTTTGTCCTAGGCGACACATTCCAGTAGCTAGGTTATCTTGAATGACTGATTTTTTTCATCTCAAGAGTTCATAAAGTGTATGACATGTCAAGGTGAGTTTAATGATGATGCCACTATATTGGCCAAGAAAAGATATATGTTACACATGAAAAGTAATAGGAAACCACCTCTTCTTATTTGGGCGCACGGCCGGTGACGGCCTCCTTACATTGCTCACGTCGTCTATCTCAAGCACTGGACGTCACAGCTCTCAGCATCCCCTTATCCGTCCTACCGAATGGAGGTTATACAACTCTGCCATGTTTAAACCATGTCGTGTCTCTATCGCCACTGTCACTAGATTTCTCCACTAGCACTCCATGTTTGCACACCTCTGTGTCTCCGGCAGCGCGATGCTGCTTTAAATATAGCCTTAGCTGTTAGCAATCCAGACCAATGCATTGTCGGTATAGTAGTTCAAATTTACATGGCACATCATCATTAATCAATGTTACAAAAGCAATGGATTATAAATCTGCATGAAGAACAATTTAACTCATGCATGTGCATCAAACCACCACTTACAAAATACACAAGGAGACGGTTAAGCGTGATCGGGCAATTGCCTTTTTTGGTTGAGCAATTGCATTTCCAGTCCATTAAACAAATGACAGGCAAACGAGGTGTAGGATTTCCAGATGGTCAATCCAAGTAGTACATGGAGTTCACTCGAGATTGTTCACCACGCGTCGGCCGCCCATCGTTGCCTCTATTGCCATTCACCTTTCTGGTGACCTGCCCTTCGTTGCATGTCGGCCGCCCTTCGTTGCATCTTTTATTTATGGTAATTCATGACTTTTAATGATAAATAATAGGTAAGAGATGAGATTACACGTTGAATACCCTTTGTGATTACATTACCCATGAGATCCGGGTACTCCCTTCTTTTCAACGGTGGTACTCCCTTGATGACCCACAAGTATAAGGGATCTATCGTAGTCCTTTCGATAAGTAAGAGTGTCGAACCCAACGAGGAGCAGAAGGAAATGATAAGCGGTTCTCAGCAAGGTATTCTCTGCAAGTACTGAAATAAGTAGTAACAGATAGTTTTGTTATAAGATAATTTGTAACGAGCAACAAGTAAAAAAAGTAAATAAAGTGCAGCAAGGTGGCCCAATCCATTTTGTAGTAAAGGACAAGCCTGGACAAACTCTTATATAAGGAAAAGCGCTCCCGAGGACACATGGTAATATCGTCAAGCTAGTTTTCATCACGTTCATATGATTCGCGTTCGGTACTTTGATAATTTGATATGTGGGTGGACCGGTGCTTGGGTGCTGTTCTTACTTGAACAAGAATCCCATTTATGATTAACCTCTATTAAGTATTAAGGTAAACCTAACCATAGCATGAAACATGTGGATCCAAATCAGCCCCTTACGAAGCAACGCATAAACTAGGGTTTAACCTTTTGTCACTCTAGCAACCCATCATCTACTTATTACTTCCCAATGCCTTCCTATAGGCCCAAATAATGGTGAAATAATGGTGAAGTGTTATGTAATCGACGTTCACATAACACCACTAGAGGCTAGACAACATACATCTCATCAAAATGTCGAACGAATACCAAATTCACATGACTACTAATAGCAAGACTTCTCCCGTGTCCTCAGGAACAAATGTAACTACTCACAAAGCATATTCATGTTCATAATCAGAGGGGTAATAATATGCATAAAGGATCTGAACATATGATCTTCCACCAAATAAACCAACTAGCATCAACTACAAGGAGTAATCAACACTACTAGCAACCTACTGGCACCAATCCCGGACTTGGAGACAAGAATTGGATACAAGAGATGAACTAGGGTTTTGAGATGAGATGGTGCTGGTGAAGATGTTGATGGAGATTACCCTCTCCCGATGAGAGGAGCGTTGGTGATGATGATGGTGATGATTTCCCCCTCCCGGAGGGAAGTGTCCCCGGCAGAACAGCTCTGTCGGGGCCCTAGATTGGTTCCGCCAAGGTTCCGCCTCGTGGCGGCGGAGTTTCGTCCCGAAAGGTTGCTTGCTATTTTTTCTCAACGAAAGACTTCATATAGCAGAAGATGGGCATCGGAGAGCCACCAGGGGGCCCACGAGGTAGGGGGCGCGCCCTAGGGGGGGGGCACCCTCGTGGACAGGGTGTGGGCCCCCTGGCCTTCATCTTTGGCAAGGATTTTTCATTATTTATTATAAGATATCCCGTGGAGTTTCAGGACTTTTGGAGTTGTGCAGAATAAGTCTCTAATATTTGCTCCTTTTCGAGCCCTGAATTCCAGCTGCCGACATTCTCCCTCCTTATGTAAACCTTGTAAAATAAGAGAGAATAGCCATAAGTATTGTGACATAACATGTAGGAACAACCCATAATGCAATAAATATCGATATAAAAGCATGATGCAAAATGGACGTATCATCCCTCCGTGGCAGTTGAGTTGGAGCACAAACCAAAACTACTTGAGGAAGCTAGGGTTTACATGAGGGAGATGTGATCTATCCAGCCGCCCACCTGAGTTGGACTCCACGAAGGTCCCAGAACCGCTTATAGGTTGCCCTGGGCCCCCTCCTATCTTCGTCTTCTTAGTGGGCCTAAGGGGCACACTTCTGGTCTAATTGCCGGGCTCCCCTTGGAGAGGCCACCCTCGGTGCATGGCACCTTTACACATCCTTGGCTAGCAGTGCTAAGCTGAACTGTTCAAAATCCCGGAACCCCATGCCTCCCTTCACTTTAGATGCCGCCAACTTCTCCCATAACAACCCATGAAGAGATCGTCTGTCGATGGAGCTGCTTGCTTGACTACCCCTAATAAGGTAGTATTACGTATTTCTACACTAACCTCTCCAAATCACATAAGCATTTTGGATATTTTTACATTGACCATAATAATTAGAGTCAGATTAGTGGCACGGTTTCATTCCCAATGCCTCCTAATCCTAATGTGTGTTGGCCAATTTTAAAAACAAGACAAATTGTGGGAACGGTGTGAGTTTTCTCTAAGGAGTACATGCATAGAATTGAATGGTTTATATAGGGAGTTTGTCCTAGACGACACATTCCGGTAGCTAGATTATCTTAAATGATTGATTATTATTATTATTTCCCATCGCAAGAGTTCATAAAGTTTATGACATGTCAATGTGAGTTTAATGATGATGCCACTATATTGGCCAAGGAAAGATATGTTGCACATGAAAAGTGTAAGTGATGATCGACTACAGTTGGTAGAATCCTCGACGCTCTTTTTGCACGGACAAATGTATGATTTATTGACTTGTGTTGGACTAACAACTGAGATACCAAAATTCGATTTAGACTAGGTGACACCAGTATGGATAAATGCAAATGCAATGCACTACAAACAACAAGCTTACCATCATGCAAAAGTTTTTATCATCCTCTTCTTCCATGAAACCACATCTCCTGTTTTGGGGCACGACCATCGACGGCCTCCTCGACGTCTCTTGCAGCATTTATCATCCTCTTCTAGCTCTGCACCGAACGGAGGCTATAAAATTGTGCCATGTTTAAACCATGTTGCATCACTAGATTTCTCCATTATCGTTCTTGCTTGCACACCGGTGTGTTTCCGGCGGCGCAATGCTCCATTAGATTTGCTTAGCTGTTAGCTATCCAAACCAGTGCATTCCCGGTGTAGAATTTACATGTGGCATCGTTGTTACTCAATGTTATATAAGTGATGGATTATAAATCTGGAAGAAGAACAATTTAACTCATGCATATGCATCAAAGCACCACTTACAAAATACATTAGGAGATGGCTAAGTTGATCGAGCAATTGCCTTTTTGTAGTTGAGCAGTTCCATTTCCGATCAATTAAACAAATGACAAGCAAACAATGTGCAGGATTGCCAAATGGTCAATCCCAGTAGTACATGGAGTTCACTCGAGATTGGTCAGCACACGTCGGCCGCCCATTGTTGCCTCTATTGCCATTCACCTTTCTTGCAAGACCCCGCTCCGTCGAACTTACCATTCGCTGCATGTTTATCACAAGATCAAGGCATCACTTGTAATTTGGGATTATATTTTATTTATGGTAAGTCGGGATTATGTTTAATGATGAATAATAGGTAAGAGATAAAAATTAACATGTTAAATATTCTTCGTGATTACAATTTTGCCCTCAAGATCGGGCACTCTCTTCTTTTTAACGGCGGTACTCCGTGACAGTGGTGTTGGAGTAGAAACCAAAAAGGAATAAACGGCCCATGGTAATTTCAGGGTGCCGTAAACAACTCTTTAGGTCTCTTTTGGTTCATAGGGTAGGAAAATCACAGAAATAGGAAAGTCATAGGAAATGAGATAACATGTATCTCAAATCCTATGAGTAGGAATATGAAATGAGATGCTCTTTGGTTCACATCATAGGATTTTTTTTCATTGAGTGTAGGCTAATGTTTATTTTCCTATGAAATGTGGAGTATAGGAAGAATTCCTCCACAGGAATAGGATTCCATTCCTACAAACCAAAGGACTCTAAAAGAATTTTTCCTATAAAAATCCTATCCTATGAAATTCCTACAAGATTCCTCTAAACCAAAGAAGGCCTTAGATTATACGCATCCTATCGGTGAGTATGAAGCTCATTACGTCCATTCCACGACCGTCCGTCCGTCTTTATGCTCATGAACGCGCCGTCATTTGCAGAGAGATAAAAAAGAACTTAGAAAGCGCCACACGCTGTTCCAGATGCTAGCTAGATAGCTCTACTCATATTGACGAACGATTACCACACGTCCAGGTCCACACGCACACAACTTATTTCTCCACGCTTTAAATTTCTATTCCATTTCACAATGGAAATAAGCGTATAGCTCACGTAAACGGGATCAACACACGCACGTACCGTTAGTCACCACACTTTTTTCCACGGTTTGCTCGAGTGCACCACATGCGATGCGCGAAGGCGACCCTGCACCTTTTACGAACCCGTTCACATCCCGAGATCCTGTGGTGCTACGCCAATTCAGCAACGCTCTAGATCGGTTGCCGCACAAACACGGTCGTGTGTGCTAGTCCACACGCATGCAGGTTTCTGCTCGAGTTGAGTCAGTGGGATGTACTACTGTGGTGCTGCTGCCTTGACTGACCCTCCCAGTGGTGGTGGTGAACACTCACGTACGTACGATGTGGCCATGCACCCAGACCGGCACAGCCCGAGTGGTCAACATCTAGTAGCTCGCTACTGGCACTGCCAAGTCTGGATTTGAACAGCAGTGGTACCTATGTCGCCAGAAAGTTGGAGCGCTTTTAGATACAGACTAATGAAGCATGTGCAGAATTTTAATCAGGGCAGGGTCTGGGTGCGCAAGTTGGGCACCGGGTGAGCGGCCGGGTCACCACGGACGGTACTGCATAGCTGGACGGCCCTACAGAAAAGGCAACGGTTCATTGCCAGGATCCGCTATTGGCACTCAACTACAGGAGTTAAAACACAGTCACTTACTACTGCATGTCATCAAATCCTGGGGTCTGTGCTCAACTTTGGCCTAATAAAACCAGCGGGTACGACAACACTGTTTTTCTTCGAAGTTGTACTAGTACAACTCAGTGAAAACCTTTTTTTTTTGCGGGGTGGAAATAATCTCTATTAAGCTCACGGTGGCTTTTTCAGCCGTAGCCAGGTTTACAACATGGTCTATATCGCCAGCCAGCCATACTGCTGTGCGCGAATTGCTACGGTCATAGGCGGCCAACTCATGACTAGCAATGTTCTGAGAGTGCTTATAAAAAAACAATGTTTTGAGAGCGAAAACAATGAATAAAAGAAATCTCCCTAGTAGCGAGACTAGCCATTCGCGTATCTCTTCTACTAGTGCACAATGGACCGATCTGTCCCGCTGACATCCTGTAAGCATGGCCACCGCCTCCGTGCTGTCCATCTCGACCACGATCCGAAGGTTCGTCCGGTATAAAGCCAACTCCAGGCCTTCTCTGCACGCCGCTAGCTCCGCATCAAGGGCATTCTCGCATGTGTGGAGCTCCCTACAGGCGCTATAGATGATCTCGCCTCTGTCGTCTCGTAGGATCATACCCCCACCCACCGCGCCTGTGGCCGCTATGTAACTCCCATCTGTGTTCAACTTTACCCAGCCTGGTACAGGAGGGGCCCATCTCGCACCCGCCTTGGCCTCTGTACTCCCTTGGGCGCCTTGTCTGGAGGTAGAGACCACCATCTTCCCTTTCTCTAGATCGCCCATTGGATGTTGCTGTATGCACAGTAATGAGGTGATGTACGTAATGAGGTGATGTACCCGTGCAAAAAGCGCCTGGAAGCTTCAGCAGGGGGTGGCAGCTTGGCGTGTGTGATCTCATTGCGTACATGCCATATTCGCCACATGGTCATGAGCACCACCAGTCTTGCCATATCGTCCAAAGGATCCAACAATGAGAAGATCCACTCCGGACCTGTGTTGTGGGTGGATTCCACCTTAGGGATGTTCCAGTCCAAAGCAATGACGTGCCAGAGCTCCCTTGCCAAGGGACACCTGCAAAGCGCATGGAATCCATCCTCTCGTTCCATAGCACAAAGGAGGCATATGTGAGTAAGTTCAAGGTGTCGTGAAAATTTATTGGCCCAAGTAGCAAGTGAGTTGGTGACGACTCTCCAGGCGAAGACGCGTACCTTCAAGGGAGCAGGGCACCCCCATATGATCTTCCAGATGGCGCGACGACCATCCGGTGCCCTGCTCGTGGCGGAAGCCAATGGATGCTCGCGCTCGTCCATGGCTAGGCGGTAGGCAGACCAAACGGTGAAGATACCGTTCCTCTCTGGTGCCCATGCAATGATGTCATCCGGGACGTGAGTCGAGGTACGGATGCTGGTGATGACGTCGATATCCACCGAAAGGAAGTAGCGACGGAGAAGGTCCATGCGCCAAGACCCATCGCCGTCCAAGAGATCCGCCACCCTCCTGAGGGGGCACGTGCCCTGCAAGAACACGGGTTGACGCGACGGCTTCCTGGGGAGCCACTGGTCGCGCCATATGCGAATGTTTCGCCTGTCCCCGACGCGCCATATGATGCCCTTCTTCAGCCACGCCAACCAATGTGTTTTCCGTTTGCCTTCAGACGCACCCCATCAAAAGTTTCGGACCATCCTGTTCAGGTCATCACAGACGGACATAGGTAACTTGAAAACACCCATGATATAGGTAGGGATGGCCTACGCAACTGGCTTAATCATAGTGTCCTTGCTCGCGAGAGAAAGGGTGTCCCCCCATGCGATAATCCGTTTCAACAACTGGGATTGCAAGTTCTGAAATTTACCACATGACATACGACCTTCGGGCATCGGTAGGCCTAGATACTTTTCTTCAAAAGTAATGGTGGCTATATGGAGTGTATTTCTCACCATCTCCTGCTGATCTGTGGGGCACGAGGAGCCGAACAGTGCACTGCTTTTGGCCGGATTAAAATATTGCCCTGTAGCATTAGCATAAACACGTAGCACTTCCTGGATCTTCCTTGCTTGATCTCCTGCGCCTTGAAAAATAGCAACGTATCATCTGCGAACAAAAGATGAGATACGTCTGATGCTCTGCGACATATTTTCAATGGGGTATAATCATCTTTTTCCTCCCCATCTTTCAACAAAGCGGATAATCCATCAGCCACAAAAAGGAACAAGAACGGAGACAGAGAATCACCTTACCACAGCCCACGCGACCGTGCAAATGATTTTAAAAGAGTTTCATTGAATTTAACACAGGCAAGTGGCCGGGTGGATGAGTCCAGCTAGACCTTGACCCTCAGTTCACTGATCGAAGGGAGAACGACTTGACTCGAGTATTGTTACTGTACGCCCGCTAATCGCGATCTGTCCAAGCTCCAAAATCAGAGCCTGTACGTCTTGACGGATATATACAAGTGACTCGGAACACGCGTCTACGAACGTGTGTAAAAAACTCGACACGGACTTGTATAAGCTTGGCGGTTCTGCTTTACGAGGACGACTGACTCGACTCTTTAATCTGCACAAATTAATCATCGCAGTCCCTACGTAGACATGCGCGAGCTATATTAGTACGTAACTTGAGCGTCTCTCCATCGATTGCATTTGTTTGTATAATTGCATATACTCCATATATACCCGCGTCTAGCCGTCGACCTAGTATGGTTTTCTTACGGGGGAAGCTAATCCATCAGCGTCTTTCCCCCTCCTTAGAAAAGTCTCCTTCCTCCTTCGGCCGGCGCGGTCACCGATCCGTCCCACCTCTGATGACCGTTGAACCGTGGAGGTGCAGAGGATCTCGGCCTCCCAACAACAGGAGGGACCCCGTTTGCGTTTCTGTTAGATTCAACTTATTTGTTGTGGCTTTGTGGCAGTAGCTCTGTCCCTTAGTTGAAATAATGTCTCCCACAACGGACTATATATAAGGAGTTTGTCCTAGGCGACGCATTCTGGTAGCTACTCAGTCTTGATTGATTGATTATTATTATTTTGCATCTCAAGAGTTCAATGTGAGTTTAATGATGATGGCACTGTATTGGCCAAGAAAAGATATGTTGCACATCAAAAATGTGTTGAACTATAGTAGGTCGAATCCTTGACTCTCTTTTTGCACGGACAATTGTATGATTTATCGACTTGTGTTGGGCTAACAGCTGAGATGACAAAAGTGGATTTACAGTTTTAAAATAGGTGACACAAGCATGGATGAATGCAAATACAATGCACTACAGACAAACATGCATACCATCATGCTATTTTTTTTACCGTACCATGATACTCCCTGAAGATAGATGGGAGTAGCAAGTTACTCCTCTTTCCTCCTCCCAAAAAAATACAAGTTTTAGAGTGGTTGGACTTTTTTAAAACAGTTCATTGATGTCGATCTAACGGCAGACAAATACGAAGTACTGGGTAGTACTCCGATGAAAGTACGCGAAAGTACTAAAACGAGTGGGGCCGGTACTCGTGACAAGGTGGGGACGCGTTTTAATCTAGGGACAGTTTAGTCCTAGGAAAGTTTGCACGCGCCGCCCCTCTCGTCGAATGCATAACCGCCGCCATGGTGCTACACATTCCACAATTACTCATCGGCGGCCATCTCCTCCCTCTCCTCCAAGTCCACCGCAGTCATCTCCTCCTTCTTGCCGCTGCCACTTCGCTCCACTCAGGCAACCCCCCCCCCCCCCCCCCCCCCCCCCCCCCCAACCCCCCCCCACCCCCACCCCCACCCCCTCTTCCACGGCAGATCGAGCTGATGGCCGGCAGCGAGAACACCGACTTCATGCAGATCGCCGGCGGCGACCAGGTCAAGTTGGCCAGGTTGAGGGAGATCCGTTCTTGGTTTGACAACACAAGGCAGATGAGCTGGACGGCAATGGTCACTCTCAAGAATTTGACGAAGAAGGAGAGGGCAAAGCTTTTACCCCCGCCCGCGCAACCGATTCAGAAGATCGAGATCCTCCTCTGGGCGATGGAGCAAGCCAATTCGTCCAGCGAGTGGACCAGGCGGAGGTGGTGGGCGTTGAGATTCAGGGTAGAGCATCCACTGGATCAGGAACCCACCGTGCACGAGGTGCCGTTGCAGATTGTGCAGCCTCCAACCGAGTCACCGGAGACTCCGAAGCGCAAGATGAGGAGGACAGTGGTCGCAACCTCGCTTCCCCGCCGTTCTCCACGCTTCCCTCGCCGCTCTCCTCGTCTGAACGGTGGCGGTAGCTATGTTTAGAGTAAGCTTCCCCACTCCTCATCTTCCTACTGCTCGTGCTTACATCGTGGTGATACTGATCGTAATAGCTCAGAGAGGGAATGCTAGATGGCATTTTAATCTCAATGAATTGCATGAACATTTGAGTACATGGATTTGGAGGATGGATTATGATGTATGTGAACCCTAGGCATCATATGAACCCTAGGAAAAATTAGTAATGTTCTAGTGGTAGACACTGAAATATTTCGGTACACACTGGTAGGCACTGAAATATTTTGGAACTGCCCTAGGAAAAATTTGTAATGTTGTAGTGGTGGACACTGAAATATTTCGGTACACAACGGTAGGCACTGAAATATTTCGGTACTGCCCTAGGCAAAATTTGTAATGTTGTAGTGGTAGACACTGAAATATTTCGGTACACACCGGTAGGCACTGAAATATTTCGTTACTACAATTTCAGTACACACCGATGCACACTGAATTATTTCACTACTGTAGTTTCAGTACACACCGGTACACACTGAAATATTTCAGTATTGCAAATTCTATACAAAGTTGGCATTTTGTCATTTATGTGTGAATTAATCCATGCATGATATGGCCTAACTTTGTACATGAGTTTGGATCAATTTCATGTCTATTTATTGTTAAAATTATTGTCATGCCATGAAACACAAGACAAGTCACTGACCCAAGCTTGCAAAGATGCCATATCAATGTTGCTGATATGAATATGCATGTTTTCACCAAGTCTTGTGTCTGAATTAAAACTGAGCATTTTTTCTTGATAGTATCCATGGATCTAGGACTCCTATGAATTTGCTCATGTTGGATGTTTTGTTCTCCATCATTTGTACTAGCATTCCGTGTGATTAGATGCCATGACAAGACCCCTGGCATATTTTTTTTCTTGCCTCCAACATCACATGTGTGTTTTGCAGGAAAAAACCTGGAGTTCACCAGGCTGGCTCAAGTTGTGAGGCTGGGAGGTTGATGGTGCTGCTACTGGCTGATCCTTCTTCTTTCAGTTTTTGTTCGTCATTTCTCAAGCCGTTGGACCAGGGCTACTTCCCTATGTGTTGTTAATGTATTAAGTAGTTCCTTCGAATTTGTAGTATTAGTTAGTTTGAATGTGGAAGTACCTTAATTTTTAGGAACGAAATGTTGCTATGTATGACCAAGTGTTTCATACCTTAATCTTTGGATAATTAATTATGTGAACTGTTGGATGTGGCGCATAACGAAACGCCTCTACCATTGATACTAGTTCAACATGTCGGTCCAATTAGAGACCAGCCACTACCATATAGAACAGTTAGTATTTCATACTACAACCTGGCACGTACAAAACATCACACAGTGGAAGCACATCCCTAAGCATCTTGCATTGTACAAGGTCTTAGAGACAAGCCTTTACCATATATAACAGTTACCATGTCACACTACAGCCTATAAAACATGACATAGTGGAATAATCATAGCTAGTAGAGCATTAGTTACCAGTTAATAATAGTTGCAATCCATCACAAGCAATAGTACCTAGATATGAGTAGATATAGGTACGGTAATACACGACAAGTACTCGCAAACAAGAGCTAACATAACAAGTTCATTTCACATTGATACATGGCCCACCCCAGTTCTAAATGAGGTGGATGGTGATCATCATCCTCAAGTCATGGCAACGGGTGTTCGCAACAGTGAGTAGGATGGCCTGTCCTACCCGAAATTTCTTGGCACGAAGGAACTTCTTCCACCCTGCCCTGCTCAAGACAGTGCGACCGTCCGTGTCCACTGCATAGGCACAGCTGGTGATGGAGCCCGTTCTGGTAAGGCGTAGTCCAGCAGCCATGCCTTCTTCGTCCGGGTCGATGCCACAACTATCAAGTAACCTCTTAGGCAATTTCTGAAAACAGTTGACATGATATATTATCATGTCATGTGCAATTATCAACAAAGCATACACTTCAAGACACATATATCATTGGATTCAACACTGAGCATATATATCATCACATCACTACACTATACGCCAAGCATCAAATTACTACAGTAATTAGGCATATCATTAGATTACTGCGTACACTAAGCATATCATCGCATATTACTACACTACATGCATGTCATAAAATTCTTCACTAAATGAATTCTAAACTAGGCTTCTCATCACAGTACTACAACATGCATATCATATGAACTACTACACTAACTAAGCATGCATATCATGTAATTACCACGCTAAGTAACATACCATGATATGTCGTTTAACATTCATCCTTGTGAGGCGGGTCACGAATGGCTTCCCTAGGTAGTCTTCACATAGCGGAAGCATGTCCCAGAGGTTGCCGATTTCCTCGTCGCCCAGTCTAAGTCCTTGGGCATACAGGTATTCAACAAGTGGGTTCTCATCATCATCTGAATCGTCATCATCTGAATCAGCACCATCTTCCTCCTCATGAACTTCATCCTCACTATCCGGAATCAAATTTAGATAGATAACAGAAATCCTGGGCCTATCTCTTCTGAAGGAGAAGCTGATCAATTCACCCCCACTAAGACGCATGCAGGCGATGAAATGATCCCAATCATCTCCTCCTATCTGGGTTATCTTTCGCCCCTTCTCGACCTGCATAGTGTATGGGCCCCCAAGAGCGTCGAAGGTCACGGTGTCTGCGACGAGCTCATTGAATGCCAATCTCACATTGCATGGTACAATCTGTGTAAGATAAAAACAAATAACAGACACAATACGTTAGTGGAAATAGCAAAAAAACAAAAAGAATGTACCGTCAGAAGGTTCATATAAATTGTTACCGCTGCAAAAATAAAAGAAGGCTGGAAATAGATGCCGAACGGCATGGCAGTAGAAAGGTTGGTCCGGCACCGTGAGTTGCAGCGTCCACATTGTGCTTCCTCCATTCTACACAGAACATGTTGAACTCTAAGTTGAATTGTACATAGTACAATACAAAGATCATACATATAATAAATCATAGTGATAACCTATACTGGCAATGGCCAATCAATCTATTTTCTATCATCTACGTAATAAAGCAATGCCAATGACAATGGCAATTCCCGTCTCATCTAAACCTGGGAATAGTTCGGCATCCAAACTAAAACCAGTCCAATCCACGGCACACATCAAAACCAAACCAATCCAGATATTTTCATTTAGAATCTAGACCAAACCGAACTATACATGCTCGTCATCCAACCCAGTCCAAACCGTTTTCAACTATTGGATTGAATCCAAAGGTTCAAACCGTGGACAAAGCCATATGCAAGGGCACGTCATGAATCTAGATCAGACATGGCGTCAAAGCTCGAGAGAGCCGACGAGCTCTGGTCGGCAACAGTGGCTCTTGGATTTGAAGCAGTAGTAGGTGGTAGTGGCGGCGCAAACTAATTGATTGATTTGGTCTCAAACCATAGAAACCAAATCAAGATCCAATCCAAAAACTAAGTTTCAGTCCAAACCAATCGGCTCATATCCGCCTCCGTAGGGAGACGCGGTTGGGGAAGGGAAGAAGAGGGGAGATCTCACATACTTGCCGGAGTTGGCGGCGGCCGCGCACCGGCAGCGAAGAGAGGGGTCGTCAGGAGATGGCGGCGGCGGCGCTGGTCGAGAAGGGGAGAAAGAAAGATGTGGAGTGGTCGAGACGGGGAGAAAGAAAAATGTGGTACATGTGGTGGCTCGGTTGTGTGGATGACAAGGGGACCCACTTGTGAGACCGATAGCAATTGATGGCAAACCGCAGGAGGTGCACGACCGCGTGCACGACCGCCACGTCCCCACATGGAATGGGGACGGCCGGGTGGGTGTGTCAAGTCAAATCGGCACCCGCGACTTCTCGGTAACTCCAAGAGGCAGGAGCAGTGCATTTCTTCCCCAAATCGGGTAGAAAACCCTCGGGCTCTCCCCACCCTCTCTTCCTTCGTCACCACCTCACCACCCTCTCCCCCTTCCTATGCCTCCCTCCTCCTGTCTTCGATCGACGATGAAGTGCGGACGTGAAGATGCGGTGGACGAGCCGGTGGCAACCATCGGAGCAGAGCAGTCTGCTGCCGTGGCTGCAGCCGTAGGTGGAGCGGCAGAGTCCGCCGTAGCGGCGGAAGCTGCCGGTGCAGCGACCGTTGTGCCTGCTCCCGCTGCCATCGCAGCCGTCGAGGCACCCGTCGGCGAGCACAAGGTCGGGGAAGATCTGGAGGAGGAGGAGATGAGAAGGCGTAAGCGCAAGGTGCATGACAAAATCGAAGAGCTCTTCGAGGAGAACGCCATAAAGGAGTTCGACGTAGATTGCAGGAAGGGCAGCGACTTCGACGAGGATGCCATCAACGAGCTATCTGAGGTAGTACTCTATTTTTTTCATGACATTGGGGTTTTTCTTGTTAACTAGATGAGCATCAATTTCACTTGGGCATGCTAGTTCTACGTATGTAGGATTGTAGGGATCTAGCATAGATCTTCATGTTGCATGTGGATTATTAAATCTGATTCACATTCTGATTCCAGCAGATACTCTGGTTTTTTTCATGGCATTGGGGTTTGTCTTGTTAACTAGATGAGCATAAGTTTCACAAAGGATACATTAATGAAAGAAGTGGGGTAATGAACCCAAACACAAGAAAATGTTCATGGCAGGGATACATTAATGAAAAAAGTGGGTTAAACAATGGATATATGGCAGGATTCTCCATTCGCTTCCCAAGGACAGTGACAAAATGCTGCAGTTCCTGATGTTGGGGAACGTAGTAATTTCAAAAAATTTCCTACGCACACGCAGGATCATGGTGATGCATAGCAACGAGAGGGGAGAGTGTTGTCTACGTACCCACGCAGACCGACTGTGGAAGCGTTGACGCAACGTAGAGGAAGTAGTCGTATGTCTTCCCGATCCGACCGATCCAAGCACCGTTACTCCGGCACCTCCGAGTTCTTAGCACATGTACAGCTCGATGACGATCCCCGGGCTCCAATCCAGCAAAGCGTCGGGGAGGAGTTCCGTCAGCACGACGGCGTGGTGACGATCTTGATGTTCCACTGTCGCAGGGCTTCGCCTAAGCACCGCTACAATATGATCGAGGTGGAATATGGTGGCAGGGGGCACCGCACACAGCTAAGGAACGATCTCAAGGATCAACTTGTGTGTCTAGAGGTGCCCCTGCCCCCGTATATAAAGGAGCCAAGGGGGAGGGGGCGGCCGGCCAGGAGGAGGGCGCAGGAGGAGTCCTACTCCTAGGACCCCCCCCCCCCCCAATCCTAATTGGAATAGGATTCCCCGAGGGGGAAGAGAGAGATGGGGGCCGGCCACCTCTCCTTGTCCTAATAGGACTAGGGGAGGGGGGAGGCGTGCAGCCCATCTTGGGCTGCCCCTTTCTCCTTTCCACTAAAGCCCACTAAGGCCCAAATGGCTCCCGGGGGGTTCCGGTAACCTCCCGGTACTCCGGTAAAATCCCGATTTCACCCGGAACACTTCCGATATCCAAACATAGGCTTCCAATATATCAATCTTTATGTCTCGACCATTTCGAGACTCCTCGTCATGTCCGTGATCACATCCGGGACTCCGAACTAACTTTGGTACATCAAAATGCATAAACTCATAATAATTGTCATCGTAACGTTAAGCGTGCGGACCCTACGGTTCGAGAACAATGTAGACATGACTGAGACAGATCTCCGGTCAATAAGCAATAGCGGGACCTGGATGCCCATATTGGCTCCTACATATTCTACGAAGATCTTTATCGGTCAGACCGCATAACAACATACGTTGTTCCCTTTGTCATCGGTATGTTACTTGCTCGAGATTCGATCGTCGGTATCCAATACCTAGTTCAATCTCGTTACCGGCAAGTCTCTTTACTCGTTCCGTAATACATCATCCCGCAACTAACTCATTAGTTGCAATGCTTGCAAGGCTTGTGTGATGTGCATTACCGAGAGGGCCTAGAGATACCTCTCCGACAACCGGAGTGACAAATCCTATTCTCGAAATACGCCAACCCAACATCTACCATTGGAGACACTTGTAGAGCTCCTTTATAATCACCCATTTACGTTGTGACGTTTGGTAGCACACAAAGTGTTCCTCCGAAAAACGGGAGTTGCATAATCTCATAGTCATAGAAACATGTATAAGTCATGAAGAAAGCAATAGCAACATACTAAACGATCAGGTGCTAAGCTAATGGAATGGGTCATGTCAATCAGATCATTCAACTAATGATGTGACCTCGTTAATCAAATAACAACTCTTTGTTCATGGTTAGGAAACATAACCATCTTTGATTAACGAGCTAGTCAAGTAGAGGCATACTAGTGACACTCTGTTTGTCTATGTATTCACACATGTATTATGTTTCCGGTTAATACAATTCTAGCATGAATAATAAACATTCATCATGATATAAGGAAATAAATAATAACTATATTATTGCCTCTAGGGCATATTTCCTTTAGTCTCCCACTTGCACTAGAGTCAATAATCTAGATTACACAGTAATGATTCTGACACCCATGGAGCCTTGGTGCTGATCATGTTTTGCTCGTGGAAGAGGCTTAGTCAACGGGTCTGCAACATTCAGATCTGTATGTATCTTGCAAATCTCTATGTCTCCCACCTGGACTAGATCCCGGATGGAATTGAAGCGTCTCTTGATGTGTTTGGTTCTCTTGTGAAATCTGGATTCCTTTGCCAAGGCAATTGCACCAGTATTGTCACAAAAGATTTTCATTGGACCCGATGCGCTAGGTATGACACCTAGATCGGATATGAACTCCTTCATCCAGACTCCTTCGTTTGCTGCTTCCAAAGCAGCTATGTACTCCGCTTCACATGTAGATCCTGCTACGACGCTTTGTTTAGAACTGCACCAACTGACAGCTCCACCGTTTAATGTAAACACGTATCCGGTTTGCGATTTAGAATCGTCAAGATCAGTGTCAAAGCTTGCATCAATGTAACCTCTTACGGTGAGCTCTTTGTCACCTCCATATACGAGAAACATATCCTTAGTCCTTTTCAGGTATTTCAGGATGTTGTTGACCGCTGTCCAGTGATCCACTCCTGGATTACTTTGGTACCTCCCTACTAAGCTTATAGCAAGGCACACATCAGGTCTGGTACATAGCATTGCATACATGATAGAGCCTATGGCTGAAGCATAGGGAACATCTTTCATTTTCTCTCTATCTTTTGCAGTGGTCGGGCATTGAGTCTGACTCAACTTCACACCTTGTAACACAGGCAAGAACCCTTTCTTTGCTTGATCCATTTTGAACTTCTTCAAAATCTTGTCAAGGTATGTGCTTTGTGAAAGTCCAATTAAGCGCCTTGATCTATCTCTATAGATCTTTATGCCTAATATGTAAGCAGCTTCACCGATGTCTTTCATTGAAAAACTCTTATTCAAGTATCCCTTTATGCTATCCAGAAATTCTATATCATTTCCAATCAGTAATATGTCATCCACATATAATATCAGAAATGCTACAGAGCTCCCACTCACTTTCTTGTAAATACAGGCTTCTCCGAAAGTCTGTATAAAACCAAATGCTTTGATCACACTATCAAAGCGTTTATTCCAACTCCGAGAGGCTTGCACCAGTCCATAAATGGATCGCTGGAGCTTGCACACTTTGTTAGCTCCCTTTGGATCGACAAAACCTTCTGGTTGCATCATATACAACTCTTCTTCCAGAAATCCATTCAGGAATGCAGTTTTGACATCCATCTGCCAAATTTCATAATCATAAAATGCGGCAATTGCTAACATGATTCGGACAGACTTAAGCATCGCTTCGGGTGAGAAGGTCTCATCGTAGTCAACCCCTTGAACTTGTCGAAAACCTTTTGCGACAAGTCGAGCTTTGTAGACAGTAACATTACCATCAGCGTCAGTCTTCTTCTTGAAGATCCATTTATTCTCAATTGCTTGCCGATCATCGGGCAACTCAACCAAAGTCCATACTTTGTTCTCATACATGGATCCCATCTCAGATTTCATGGCTTCAAGCCATTTTGCGGAATCTGGGCTCACCATCGCTTCTTCATAGTTCGTAGGTTCATCATGATCTAGCAGCATGATTTCCAGAACAGGATTACCGTACCACTCTGGTGCGGATCTCGCTCTGGTTGATCTACGAGGTTCAGTAGTATCTTGTCCTGAAGTTTCATGATCATCATCATTAGCTTCCTCACTAATTGGTATAGGTGTCATAGAAACAGTTTTCTGTGATGTACTACTTTCCAATAAGGGAGCAGGTACAGTTACCTCGTCAAGTTCTACTTTCCTCCCACTCACTTCTTTCGAGAGAAACTCCTTCTTTAGAAAGGATCCATTCTTAGCAACGAATGTCTTGCCTTCGGATCTGTGATAGAAGTTGTACCCAACAGTCTCCTTTGGGTATCCTATGAAGACACATTTCTCCGATTTGGGCTCGAGCTTATCAGGTTGAAGCTTTTTCACATAAGCATCGCAGCCCCAAACTTTAAGAAACGACAACTTTGGTTTCTTGCCAAACCATAGTTCATAAGGCGTCGTCTCAACGGATTTTGATGGTGCCCTATTTAACGTGAATGGGCCCGTCTCTAAAGCATAACCCCAAAACAATAGCGGTAATTCAGTAAGAGACATCATAGATCGCACCATATCTAGTAAAGTACGATTACGACGTTTGGACACACCATTACGCTGTGGTGTTCCGGGTGGCGTGAGTTGCGAAACTATTCCGCATTGTTTCAAATGTACACCAAACTCGTAACTCAAATATTCTCCTCCACGATCAGATCGTAGAAACTTTAGTTTCTTTTTACGATGATTTTCAACTTCACTCTGAAATTCTTTGAACTTTTCAAATGTTTCAGACTTGTGTTTCATTAAGTAGATATACCCATATCTGCTTAAGTCATATGTGAAGGTGAGAAAATAACGATATCCGCCATGAGCCTCAATATTCATCGGACCACATACATCGGTATGTATGATTTCCAACAAATCTGTTGCTCTCTCCATAGTACCGGAGAACGGCGTTTTAGTCATCTTGCCCATGAGGCACGGTTCGCAAGTACCAAGTGATTCATAATCAAGTGGTTCCAAAAGTCCATCAGTATGGAGTTTCTTCATGCGCTTTATACCGATATGACCTAAACGGCAGTGCCACAAATAAGTTGCACTATCATTATCAACTCTGCATCTTTTGGCTTCAACATAATGAATATGTGTGTTACTACTATCGATATTCATCAAAAATAGACCGCTTTTAAAAAGTGCATGACCATAAAAGATATTACTCATATAAATAGAACAACCATTATTCTCTGATTTAAATGAATAACCGTCTCGCATCAAACAAGATCCAGGTATAATGTTCATGCTCAACGCTGCCACCAAATAACAATTATTTAGGTCTAATATTAATCCCGAAGGTAGATGTAGAGGTAGGGTGCCGACCGCGATCACATCGACTTTGGAACCGTTTCCCGCGCGCATCGTCACCTCGTCCTTTGCCAGTGTTCACTTAATCCGTAGTCCCTGTTTCGAGTTGCAAATATTAGCAACAGAACCAGTATCAAATACCCAGGTGCTACTGCGAGCTCTAGTAAGGTACACATCAATAACATGTATATCACACATACCTTTGTTCACCTTGCCATCCTTCTTATCCGCCAAATACTTGGGGCAGTTCCGCTTCCAGTGACCAGTCTGCTTGCAGTAGAAGCACTCAGTTTCAGGCTTAGGTCCAGACTTGGGATTCTTCTCTTGAGCAGCAACTTGCTTGCCGTTCTTCTTGAAGTTCCCCTTCTTCTTCCCTTTGCCCTTTTTCTTGAAACTAGTGGTCTTGTTAACCATCAACACTTGATGCTCCTTCTTGATTTCTACCTCCGCAGCTTTCAGCATTGCGAAGAGCTCGGGAATAGTCTTGTTCATCCCTTGCATATTATAGTTCATCAGGAAGCTCTTGTAGCTTGGTGGCAGTGATTGGAGAATTCTGTCAATGACGCAATCATCCGGAAGATTAACTCCCAATTGAATCAAGTGATTATTATACCCAGACATTTTGAGTATATGCTCACTGACAGAACTGTTCTCCTCCATCTTGCAGCTATAGAACTTATTGGAGACTTCTTGTTCTCCTCCATCTTGCAGCTACAGAACTGTTCTCATCACGTGGTGTCTCAGCATGAAGAACTTTCGCAACGGTGCATACTCAGGGAGAACACTTCTTGATAATTTAGTGAGAGATCATCTTATAATGCTACCGTCAATCAAAGCAAGATAAGATGCATAAAAAGATAAACATCACATGCAATCAATATAAGTGATATGATATGGCCATCATCATCTTGTGCTTGTGATCTCCATCTCCGAAGCACCGTCATGATCACCATCGTCACCGGCGTGACACCTTGATCTCCATCATAGCATCGTTGTCGTCTCGCCAAGCTCGTGCTTCTACGACTATCCTACCGCTTAGTGATAAAGTAAAGCATTACATCGCGATTGCATTGCATACAATAAAGCGACAACCATATGGCTCCTGCCAGTTGCCGATAACTCGGTTACAAAACATGATCATCTCATACAATAAAATTCAGTATCATGTCTTGACCATATCACATCACAACATGCCCTGCAAAAACAAGTTAGACGTCCTCTACGTTGTTGTTGCAAGTTTTACGTGGCTGCTACGGGCTTAAGCAAGAACCAATCTCACCTACGCATCAAAACCACAACGATAGTTTATCAAATAGACTCCGTTTTAACCTTCACAAGGACCGGGCATAGCCACACTTGGTTCAAGTAAAGTTGGAGAGACAGTCGCCCGCAAGCCACCTATGTGCAAAGCACGTCGGGGAAACCGGTCCCGCGTAAGCGTACGCGTAATGTTGGTCCGGGTCGTCTCGTCCAACAATACCGCTGAACCAAAGTATGACATGCTGGTAGGCAGTATGACTTATATCGCCCACAACTCACTTGTGTCCTACTCGTGCATATAACATCAACATGTAAAACCTAGGCTCTGATACCACTGTTGGGGAACGTAGTAATTTCAAAAAAATTCCTACGCACACGCAAGATCATGGTGATGCATAGCAACGAGAGGGGAGAGTGTTGTCTACGTACCCACGCAGACCGACTGCGGAAGCGTCGACGCAACGTAGAGGAAGTAGTCGTACGTCTTCGCGATCCGACCGATCCAAGCACCGTCACTCCGGCACCTCCGAGTTCTTAGCACACGTACAGCTCGATGACGATCCCCGGGCTCCGACCCAGCAAAGCGTCGGGGAGGAGTTCTGTCAGCACGACGGCGTGGTGATGATCTTGATGTTCCACTGTCGCAGGGCTTCGCCTAAGCACCGCTACAATATGATCGAGGTGGAATATGGTGGCAGGGGCACCGCACACGGCTAAGGAACGATCTCAAGGATCAACTTGTGTGTCTAGAGGTGCCCCCCTGCCCCCGTATATAAAGGAGCCAAGGGGGAGGGGGCGGCCGGCCAGGAGGAGGGCGCAGGAGGAGTCCTACTCCTAGGACTCCCCCCCAATCCTAATTGGAATAGGAATCCCCGAGGGGGAAGAGAGAGAGGGGGGCCGGCCACCTCTCCTTGTCCTAATAGGACTAGGGGAGGGGGGAGGCGCGCAGCCCATCTTGGGCTGCCCCTTTCTCCTTTCCACTAAAGCCCACTAAGGCCCAAATGGCTCCCGGGGGGTTCCGGTAACCTCCCGGTACTCCGGTAAAATCCCGATTTCACCCGGAACACTTCCGATATCCAAACATAGGCTTCCAATATATCAATCTTTATGTCTCGATCATTTTGAGACTCCTCGTCATGTCCGTGATCACATCCGGGACTCTGAACTAACTTCGGTACATCAAAATGCATAAACTCATAATAACTGTCATCGTAACGTTAAGCATGCGGACCCTACGGTTCGAGAACAATGTAGACATGACTGAGACACATCTCCGGTCAATAACCTATAGCGGGACCTGGATGCCCATATTGGCTCCTACATATTCTACAAAGATCTTTATCGGTCAGACCGCATAACAACATACATTGTTCCCTTTGTCATCGGTATGTTACTTGCTCGAGATTCGATCGTCGGTATCCAATACCTAGTTCAATCTCGTTACCGGCAAGTCTCTTTACTCGTTCCGTAATACATCATCCCGCAACTAACTCATTAGTTGCAATGCTTGCAAGGCTTGTGTGATGTGCATTACCGAGAGGGCCCAGAGATACCTCTCCGACAACCGGAGTGACAAATCCTATTCTCGAAATACGCCAACCCAACATCTACCATTGGAGACACCTGTAGAGCTCCTTTATAATTACCCATTTACGTTGTGACGTTTGGTAGCACACAAAGTGTTCCTCCGGAAAACGGAGTTGCATAATCTCATAGTCATAGGAACATGTATAAGTCATGAAGTAAGCAATAGCAACATACTAAGCGATCGGGTGCTAAGCTAATGGAATGGGTCATGTCAATCAGATCATTCAACTAATGATGTGACCTCGTTAATCAAATAACAACTCTTTGTTCATGGTTGTCAAACATAACCATCTTTGATTAACGAGCTAGTCAAGTAGAGGCATACTAGTGACACTCTGTTTGTCTATGTATTCACACATGTATTATGTTTCCGGTTAATACAATCCTAGCATGAATAATAAACATTCATCATGATATAAGGAAATAAATAATAACTATATTATTGCCTCTAGGGCATATTTCATTCACCTGATTCATTTTAGTTTATGTAGATGAATTAATTTGCACACAGGTTCATAGATGATTAGTTTGCACACATGTTCATAGATGATCCATTTGCAAATTCTATACAGATTTCCATTTTGCAAAGGAAGTGATCGCTCCCTTAATAATTATGGGCTGACAGTACATATCCACTAGATACCAAAAAATCAAAACATTTCATCTAGCCAATTTTCCACAGTATGTTATCTAGATGATCACAGCCACATCTCTCATCAATATGAGCAGTGAGACACCCCATAGCTCCTTTACCAATTTCCTTCTGAAACTTATCAGGGTCTAACAATGTTGGAGAAGCAGTATTGCCGCTGTCAGAAAGAATAATGGTTTCTTCATTCCAGTAGATAGAACAAACCCCCCTTGTGTGAAACATGGAGGAGTATACTGAAGCCATTTTTCTGATTCCAATAAGAATTACACCTGTAACAAGTATCAAATATCATTAAACCAAGCCACTTCATGAAGTCTTTCATGTGTTAATTATGTACTACTTGTGCACTAATCTATAAACGCAACTATTCCACCGTCCATATTTATGCATGTCAATTTCTTTGGCTCAATTATGTATGTGCACATACGCCTTGTTTCTAGCAAATAGATAGTTGCCATGTTACACATGTGTACTTTCAAAACATTGTAATTAAAGTCAATGTACCATAATAGATTAGCTGAGTTCTTCTATGTGTACTAATTCACTAATTCACAGGAGGATGACGACGACGTGGACTACAGCATGGACAGCAGGCACAGCAAGAGCCGGTACACCCTGAGGCATCTGATTGCTGGGAAGATCAAGTACCGTTTCTTTGGCAAGATTGGGTGCCCTTTCTGTTGCAAGGTGACCGGTGGCGGCATAGATGGCATGATCCAGCATGCCTTCAGCACTGTCAATGGACATGGTAAGAAGCATAAAGCCAGTACTCTGGCTAAACATGCTTCCTACGCACGCTTCCTCGAGATTGTCAAAGTCAATGAGCCCTACAACATGCATTGAAGAAGGGAGAGAAGTGATGTGCTGCTAGAGTGCTTCTGCTGCCCCAGGACCGCCGTGTCCTGTTATGTTATCTATGTTTGTTTGTTGTTGGAGTCTAAAACTGATGTCCTATGGTGTGTCTGAACCTATGCTGAGCGGTGGTTGATCTGCCGTTTATGTTAAGAGTTTGCTGCTACTCTGGTTTAGTGTTCCTAGTTGTTAATACTATTTTGGTGATGTATGTTTAAGCCTTGTACAATCCTAGATGCTTAGGGCGGTGCTTAGAAAAATAAACAGGGTTTTTCTGAAGCACCGGTGCCTATTTCTACAGGAGAGACGCCTAGTTATGCGTCTACCCTGTACAAATAAGCACATGTGCTTAAGAAAAGCCTGGTTTATTTCTATAAGCGACTCCCCTAAGCACCTTGCATTGTACAAGGCCTTAGCAACTCAAGTATCGTACGGTGGTCTATGTTATGGTTGCTGTGTTATTCTGCCGTACGATGATGCATGCTAGGAACTCTAATCATTTTACTATGGTAGTTATAGCTTGGCATGACTATGTTTAGTGTATAACTCAGCATGTTCCTTCCATATCTATGAGCAGTTACAACTGAACTATGCATTAATTTTTGACAAAATTAAAGCATGCAAATGATTGCCGATTCCACCTATTGCCAAATCAAGCTTTGTACTGATGATGCATTAGATATTGCAATAAGTAGAGGATGCTCATGATTGCCAAAAGTACCTATTTCCACTTTCTGATAAGAACTAAACGTGTATCAAATGATGCTAAAAGTAGAGCATGAGCATGATAATGTATCAATGCATTAGATATTACAATAAGTAGAGGATGCTCATGATTGCCAAAAGTACCTATTTCCACTTTCTGATAAGAACTAAACGTGTATCAAATGATGCTAAAAGTAGAGCATGAGCATGATAATGTATCAATGCATTAGATATTACAATAAGTAGAGGATGCTCATGATTGCCAAAAGTACCTATTTCCACTTTCTGATAAGAACTAAACGTGTATCAAATGATGCTAAAAGTAGAGCATGAGCATGATAATGTATCAATGCATTAGATATTACAATAAGTAGAGGATGCTCATGATTGCCAAAAGTACCTATTTCCACTTTCTGATAAGAACTAAACGTGTATCAAATGATGCTAAAAGTAGAGCATGAGCATGATAATGTATCAATGCATTAGATATTACAATAAGTAGAGGATGCTCATGATTGCCAAAAGTACCTATTTCCACTTTCTGATAAGAACTAAACGTGTATCAAATGATGCTAAAAGTAGAGCATGAGCATGATAATGTATCAATGCATTAGATATTACAATAAGTAGAGGATGCTCATGATTGCCAAAAGTACCTATTTCCACTTTCTGATAAGAACTAAACGTGTATCAAATGATGCTAAAAGTAGAGCATGAGCATGATAATGTATCAATGCATTAGATATTACAATAAGTAGAGGATGCTCATGATTGCCAAAAGTACCTATTTCCACTTTCTGATAAGAACTAAACGTGTATCAAATGATGCTAAAAGTAGAGCATGAGCATGAGAATGTATCAATGCATTAGATATTGCAATAAGTAGAGGATGCTCATGATTGCCAAAAGTACCTATTTCCACTTTCTGATAAGAACAAAACGTGTATCAAATGATGCTAGAAGTAGAGCATGAGCATGTATCAATTGATGCTACCTATTTGTGTTTGAATGGGCTCAATAAAGCTGGTGCTGGTTTATGCTCTCTGCGTGACCGTGATGGTAACGAAGACACTTGGTTGGCTATGGTCTTGCTGTCAAATTTAAGTTTCAGTTCTTTAAGAATCTTTGTTTTTGCTGCTTGCTTGGGATCGACTAGCTTTCTCGGGCGTCCACGTGCTCTCTTCCTTTTGGGGGAGTTGGGTGCGCCGGTATCCTTCTGGGAGTTGGATGTGTCAGGTTCGTTGGAACCATCAGGATTGTTGACTAATTGTACATCCTCTTCTGAAGCATCAGGTAGAACTGCTTGCTGGGCATCGTACACCTCCTTCTGTATAAGAGAGAGTGCTGCGTTAGTTCTAATCATGAGACTTATGAAATAAATGATATATTCTTCATGTAGCGCTAACCGTTATGGGGAACTTATATGATTCAAGACGAAGCGCATTGCAATTTGAATGCAGTAAGGCTGTACATATTTTCCACCTGAAAATATCTATCCTTGCCTATATTGGATAACCAACACTGACATCAGCATAGCTTTCAAGCTAAACAAACTACAAATTTAAATTAGGCATTCAATTACCTGGTTTAAAATATCGGTCATTTCATCCCCGTTCCATGACAACATGTACTGCAGTGTCCAAACCGCACAGGAAGTCCTGCGATGTTTAGTTAAAGATCAGTAATCTTATTCGTGTATGCAAATAATAATTTATGAGGCCATGCGTACCCATCGGTCTGTTGTGGTATGTTCTCATAGCGTTTTTTGGTCCACTCGGCAAAATTGATGTTCTTAGCTGGTGATATCAACCCTTTCTTGACAGCTTCGTCAATGCAGAACTGAATCGAGTCCACCTAGGGTACGACGAGTTATACATAGGGTTACGGTACTTTGGGAGCTCATGTTCCATGCGGATCAAAAGAGGCAGCAAGAGAACACTTACAAGAGAATCTTCCTTGGGCTTGTCGCAATGATAATTCATGGAGTTCAGAGTCTGAATTTCTTTTTTGTCAAAATTAAACATCATTAGCATCCAATGGTTTTGGTGTACATTGAGTGGGACATGCACCTGCAGTAAAATTTGGGTTGGGTTGAGAACTGAAATTTGTCGTGTACAGTGTGTACGTAAACTATGAAAGTGTGGAAAACGTGTACCTTTCGGCTCCCTACAAATTTTTCTACTACACGAGCTAACCATGAGGCTGCACGTCCAACAGGAACCACCCCCTTCATTTGTAACAGCTTTTCGGTTTCTTGAGGGGATATGATTGAGGTAGTACCATTCTCAATTTGGCTAATGCGAGCATATGCCATAATAACCTGCCAAATTTTCAATCATACAATAATAAGACAGTTGTTGCAGTAATGATGTAGAATAGAGTATAATGGGCTTACATCACCATAAATGTATTTGTCGTCCAAATTTCGCTTCAGATTTTCTGTTGTGAGGGAAATGTCTCCGATTCTAGCTATTTCCACAGGGTCGTATGTTCCGCGGATGTAAACGGTTGTCTCTATGTCCTCATCCGTGAACTTGTAATCATTACCAAAGACAGGCTTCATCGGAGTTAATTGTGGTTCCTCACTGTTTTCCGTCACATCTCTTGCACTTTTGTACTCGAAGTCCCTGTCGTGAATTGGCTGGCCCTAGGAGTTCCTGTCAGGGATGAATTGCACACATTGACTTGATCCTACAATGAACAAAGGTAGTTCATTATTAGTTGGTTACTTTTAGATATTGACATGTTGGGCCATATTGATCACCTGCACGCCTCCTTTCTGTGACACTGATTGACGGTTGCTTGTAAATTCGTATTTTAATTCCTGTAACAGTGCACACAATAATGAACATGAAGGAACATATTCATAAAAAATACAAAATGCACAGTATGACATACATGGAGTTCCCTCCTTAAGTCTTTAATTTCGTCATCGGCCTTCGACAATCTAGGATTAGTGCCAGTTTTAGTCTTCATGTCGATCAAGTCTTCACCTAGAGTCTGGTATTTGACATCAAATCTGTGCTCAATTTCCATTAACTTCCTGCCTACCTTCTTTTCATGATCAGCAATGCGTGCATTCATGACTTCAACTACCATTTCAATATGTGTGAACAAAATAAAACCCCGTTGATAACAATAGCTAAATGAATGAGGTTCCATGACACCTATTTGTGATATTGCAAAAACAAATAGTCCTTGGAGTACATACTTGCTGGCTACTAAATTGTTGTCCTTGCTGGCTACGAATCATGTTGATGCACATGTTCATCTTTTTTTCTTGGAAAATTATTAGAATTCTCGGGCGGTCGTTGAGGAGCACAAATTTCCATGACAACCTATTTTTATAAAATATAATGAACCATTTGTACCAAATAAAAAATCGGATATAGAAAGTTCAATTGTAGATAGGTACCAACCCGTTATGAAGACCTCCTTTCTAGTAAGCATCGCTTCTTAAAGTAGCCATCATTTCGTCCCATCGTGCGATCAATGGAGGGGGTCTAGAAGCATACATTAATCGGCCACTATGCACGTGCTCTCAGTACCAATACTACACAATAAATTCATTCATCACCATACAGATATGCAACAGAACAATAATTAAAGGACATTAAGTAGTGATCTATCACTAACCTGGAGCAGAATTAGATTTCCTTGTAGATTTACGTGATCTCGATTTCTAAACTTGTGAACGGACTTGAAGAAGTGATTAAGTGTGAAACATCCCTAGTTAAATTTCCGAAGGTTTTCAAGATCTGTAACAAGGGTGAGAAATTTCGAGTCCACATAATGTTGTGCTGTTGGTGCTAGAACAGTACCAATTGCGTACAGAATGAACCGTCTCAGGAAATCGCCGTCTGGGGCTTTGGAAGCTCAGATCGCCGTTTCAAGGTCAGAAATCAAAATTTGCCCATTGTTTGCATAGGCGGTAAACAATTCTGTGTCGGTTTGCATTTCCAGATGTGGCTCTATATCCTCCCCTTCTATCGGAATGCCAAATATACCTTGCACGTCCTCTTTTGTTATAGGAATTGGCGTTTTACCGATGGTAATGGATTGCGTGTCCATATCTATGCTCTTGGCTAGTCTAACCAACATTATGCGCCGTAGAGTCACTTCATGCATCTAGGTTAGACCGCCAAGACTGGTTTCTGATATGATGTACTTTTTGTGGTCTTGTGACAACAGTTTCATGGTTTTCCCGAACCTTGTCTATGAGCATACTAACTTCATATGACCATGCTTTTCGGTGAGTTCCTGTTACATGCCATTAAATTATACTGAGTACACACGAATTATGTGTACGAAACGATTGTACACAAACAGTCAATTACTTACCGCGTCGGTAATTTCGGAGATGGGCTTTTCTCCATTATGAAGGTTCGTATCTGAAACTGACATTGCTGGATCGTATGCAATGATAAAATCCGGCTCAATTAATCTGAACAAAATTGGAAAATGTATAACAAAATTAGCAGAGAATTAATTTTCACAAAATTACCTGGGTCATATCCACTTATGGGTTTAAGCACAGAACCTATTTGGGTGCAAAACCTATGAGGGTTCAACTACTAGAGGAGCGGCGGACAACGAATATACAGAGTTACGATCAGGTAATACCTTATCTCGGAGACGGTGCCACCGAGTAGATGGCGGCGGCTAGTGCGTGGGAAACTATAAGTGCCGGTATAGCGCGGTCGACGGCGCAAAGGAAAAACGGTGCGTTCACGCGAGGAGGAGGCGGCGAGAAGAACACTGACGTCCGAGCCCTCAGATCACGTTGGCGGTGGGCGGCGAGTGGTGGCCGCCGACTCCTGTATTCCGTGGGCGACCGACGTCTCCGATCTGATCTTGCAGCGGTCGTGGGAGGTGCGGACGGCCCGGGTGGTTATAATGCGGAGCTGTAATCGCGGGATTTAGGGAGGGGTGGGCCGCGTGAGTTATGTGAGATTTGGATAAATGATATAAAGAAATAAGAAAATCTTGTCAACTCGTTTAGGAGTTTAGGGGTTTAGGGTTTAGGGGTTTAGGGTTATTAGGGTTTAGGGGTTTGGGGTTATTAGGGTTTAGGTGTTTAGGGGTTCAGTGTTTAGGGTTTAGTGGGGGGGGTTAGGGTTATCAGGGTTTAGGGTTTAGTGGGGGGGTGGGTTAGGGTTATCAGGGTTTAGGGTTGAGTGTTGACATGCAAGCCCGGAAATGCACGCGTCAGAGATTGTACTTGCATGTATATGTACTAATGATCCCAAACTTTCTTAATGGCATCCCATGACCACATAGAGAATGCATGCATAATGGTTTCCATGTGGGGCAAAATTTTGAATGTTTTTACGGTTTAGTGGGGGGGGTTAGGGTTTAAGGGTTTTAGGGTTGACGGAACTATGTTTGTCTTACGGTGGACGTAGCACACACACCAGACATTGGTGGAGTGTTGTTCTACAATGGATTCCCTCCGGTAGCATCGATCCGGTCTGTTGAATGGCTCGGCCGACAAACTTCGTGCCACATAGAGCATGCATCCATCCACTGGACCGGATCAATGTTGGGTTGGTTTCATACAGGTGAGGAACCCAGCTAGTGCTTTCGGGGTGTTGACATGCTAGGCCGGAAATGCGCGTGTCAGAGATCGTACTTGCGTGTATAATCCCAAACTTTTTTCATGGCATCCCATGACCCCATAGAGAATGCATGCATGATGGTTTCCATGTGGGGCAAAATTTTGAATGTTTTTACGGTTTAGTGGGGGGGGTTAGGGTTATCAGGGTTTAGGGTTTAAGGGTTTTAGGTTGACGGAGCTATGTTTGTCTTACGGTGGACGTGGCACACACACCAGACATTGATGGAGCGTTGGTCTACAATGGATTCCCTCCAGTAGCATCGATCCGGTCCATTGACTGGCTTGGCCGACAAACTTCGTGCCACATAGAGCATGCATCCATCCACTGGACCGGATCGATGTTGGGTTGGTTTCATACAGGTGAGGAACCCAGCTAGTGCTTTCGGGGTGTTGACATGCTAGGCCGGAAATGCGCGTGTCAGAGATCGTACTTATGTGTATAATCCCAAACTTTCTTCATGGCATCCCATGACCCCATAGAGAAAGCATGCATAATGGTTTCCATGTGGGGCAAAATTTTGAATGTTTTTACGGTTTAGTGGGGGGGTTAGGGTTATCACTGTTTAGGGTTTTAGGGTTGACGGAACTATGTTTGTCTTACAGTCTACCTATCACACACACCGGACATAGGTCGAGCGTTGGTCTACAATGGAATCCCTCCGGTAGCATCGATCTGGTCCGTCGACTGGCTCGGCCGACATACTTCGTGCCACATAGAGCATGCATCCATCCACTGAACCGGATCTATGTTGGGTTGGTTTACATGTACATGTATAGGGACCGGAAATGCGCGTGTCAGAGATCGTACTTGCGTGTACATGTACTAATGATCCCTAACTTTCTTCATGGCATCCCATGACCCCATAGAGAATTCATGCATAATGGTTTCCACGTGGGGCAAAATTTTGAATGTTTTTACGGTTTCGTGGGGGGGGGGGGGGTTAGGGTTATCAGGGTTTAGGGTTCAGGGTTTTTTGGTTTTTGGGTTTAGGGTTTAGGGTTGGTTTACAATGGATTCCATCCGGTACCATGCGACAACCTTCGTGCCACATTGTTCACATTGTCCAATTAACACTTTGTATAGATTTTTTGGGTAAAAAATGATCGAAATAATGCAACTAATCTGAACGTAACGTTTGGCATGTATCAAACCAA
This sequence comes from Triticum urartu, assembly GCF_003073215.2. Taxonomy (NCBI): domain Eukaryota; kingdom Viridiplantae; phylum Streptophyta; class Magnoliopsida; order Poales; family Poaceae; genus Triticum; species Triticum urartu. The sequence goes on from NC_053026.1 coordinate 226,943,197, forward strand.
GTAGCCACTATTCCTCAAAAACAAACCAGTTAGCCACTAATTGCGCCAAACATATCTTGTAATTACCAACGAAAATGGGTTGACAATTATTTCTGCAAATTCTTGGAATGAATTTATTGCTCTTCCTTTTTTAGAGAAGAATAAGTTACAAATCTGCTAACATAACAAATTTGTTGTTCAAACAGAAACAGGCTCATCGTGTTGTGCCCCAAGACATGGCAGAATATGGTGCCATAACCATTGTTTTTCATCCTAACTTTTGATGATGTTGCTGTACCAGGGAAATCAAGGGATTTATCTGTTTGTTTCCCATGTTCCACATGTGCCTCTGGAGTTGTTACATCACAACGTAGTAAAATAATTTGCGTTCTTTATAAATCCTTGATGTAATGTGCTACTTTAAAAATCATCATTATCATACTATTTGTGTTAGATCAACTATATTGATGTTCGTGGTACTATGTTATGTTCGGGCTACTATGTTATGTTCGAGCTATTTCCTCTTTGCTAAATTTTATTTTGGAAACAAGAAATCAGTTTTCAATTTTATTTGTCCTTTCCAATAGATTACAAATGAGCTTTTCCTTGGTCTGGTCATACAAGGCATTAAGCACAAATGACATTGCTTATACAGAAGCTGACTGAAATAATTTGTTAACAACTTCTAATGAGTGATGATCAACAAGTAAACAAATACCACAACAATTATTGAAAAATAAAATCCCGCGGCCATCAGATTTGCGTGCTTATTCAGATCGATCAACTGCCTTAAGTTATTGTTCATCTTCTTCAATTCCACCTTGAGTTCCGCATCCGCCACCATCAGAGGAACATTGGCATAGGCCTTATTATCCACCGCCGATGGCAGATATGCCTCTAGGGTTGCCCCGTGCCTCAAATCAATGGGCAAATCAATTATGCCATCCGTTTGAAGCCTCTCAACGTATTCATCCAGCCACTCAAAATGCTTGCATGTTTTCAGCTTCTGAAATAGGGAAGGGAAACCCTAAATCCCAATTCCGAGGAAATAAATATAAATCTGGGGTCAGAATTCATAGCAAAAAGACACAACAGAACATAGATTTAACCTTCCCCGCTTCTGGTTTGCTGTCGCATTTCACAAATTCCCGCCCATGGTTTCCATTCTTCTCCGATATGGTTGTCAAACGCTTCAGTGACGCGATGCGTGGGCAGTCGGGGCATCTGGTCATCGGCGGTGAACCATACCATGGCAATGATGACAGAGAGGCCGAGCTGGACATGGACATCTCTCGTCTCTCACCGTCCGCCGGCGATGGCAGGCTTCATCGCCGGAGAAGAATAACAATTTGGTGGGGTAAGGGAAAGGGAGGCAATGGTGGGCGGCGGCTTGGCACGGGCATGGTGATGGCTCGGGCTTCTGTGATATGTGGTTGGACCCGCGGTCAGTGCACATGTTTTGGAAGCCCCGAAAAGATCACGCTCGTTAAAAAAAAACTTGCATCGAAGCGCATTACTTCAAAATAACTAATTAACCCTACAATCACGGATATATACCTTCCCATTATACCGCATATCTACCCTATCCTAACCACCCCCATATAACTTGTTTCTCCTCAAGTGACCATGCCGACGCCGGATTAAAAAGGTCTCCTCCACGGCTCCTCCCATCTTCGATTGCAGTGCTGATTTTTTTTCCATTGATTCGACCAAGAAGTCATTTCCGAAGAGATTAGAAAATCCAGGTTTTGCCATAGTTGAGTAGTTCTGGTGTAATTCGAGTACAGGATGTCATGCAAGAGCTTTTTGATAGATAGTTTGTAGTAGTTGATCGAATGAACTGGTTCTGAATATTTTTTCACGGTCATATTGTTTCGAATTAGTTGGATGAGGTTGTGGATACAGTTTTCATACTATGGGTATATGTGTTGCTGTAGGGACCATGGTCTCAGAGGCGCATAACAACTGTGCGGAGTACGACAAGTCTTTGCATGAAGCACGCCGTGAGATCGACTTGAAGGTGCAAAAGGATCGCGATGAGGTAGATAAGAAACTGAAAAAAGAACGTTCATACATGGACAGGATGACAAAGGAGGAGCGTGAGGAGTTTTCCCGTAAGATGGCGAAGATGCATCTTGAGATTGAAGAAAAGTATAAGCGGGACTATGAGTACATGAAAAAAAGTTTGTCCTTGGCTACAAGGAAATGCATCAAACGTTGCAGAAGGACCGGAAGCTTGTGGACAGTATTATACAGACAGAGTGAGTCAGGATGGATGCGTATGTGTTGCAGGAGCGTGCGGATATGGACAGTAAGCTGCTACAGGAGCGGTCGGACATGGATTATAAGGCCATGCTGGAGAAGGTCCGCTTGGAAGGACACATGTTAGAAGACCGTGCGATCTCACGGCCACCCCGACAACATGTCTTCAATTATTCTCCCCCTGTAAGTATCTCGCACCGATTCTATATATTAAGGACCTACGTATTCTATGATACAAACATCTTCAATTTGTGGCAACCTTATGTTGGCGATTGTATGTAGGCTAAGCATCATGAGACGGCATAGTCACCATTCACTTGAGATATTGCGATAGAGTCACCCGTTCAATACCACATCAGTCCACCCCAACAACATATCGTCAATTCTCCCCTTGTAAGTACCTCGCAATGATGCATACCCAAGATATGGTATGACCTTCCAAAACTTGTGTGTAAACCCACTATCGACGTTTCATACGCAGGATAAGAAACCTGTGATGGCAGAGTCCCCAGTCACACCACATGAAGGATACATTCCACATAACAAGGTGAGAAGGTTTGAGATGGCACAATCCCCAGTCACTCCACATGAAGGATACATTCCACAAAAGTAGGTAACAACGCCGCAACATTGCTATGCACATAAAAATTATGTTTGCCCCTTACTCATTGAATGTATTAACTCTGATGTGAGATACTAGGTGCTGGTCATGGAATTTTTTGTTAGTAGGGATGATGAGATGTCACATGTCCCGAGAGCATACTTTGATGAACACCCGGCAGAAGTCAGAATTTTTGAACCCGCCAAAGTGACCTATGATCTCATTATGAGTGAAATGAGATATACTTTTGGTTGCAAACTGGGAGCAGAACTGTACTACTTCTTACCCGGGTCTGCGTGGAAGCTGCCAGAAGGAATGTTCTTTATTGCAGGACCAGATGATGTACAAAAAATGCTTTCTGATCTGAATGGCAGCAAGACATGTCACCTGTACATTGTGTACAATGGAACTAAGGGTTGTTTTCCCGAGGATGACATTGATTCAGAGGTTCAAATTTCACATGTTACATGCACCTAGTTTATGGCTACGTCTTTTTTGAGTTCTTCCTAATACAATTCCTATGGTTTTCTACAGGAAGTGAGAATCCAAGAAATGGAGGGTCTTGCTAGAGAGTTGGCAGAGAAAGACCAAGAACAACTTAAGTTGTATGGTTACATTGATGTTAAAGAGAAAAAGATTGAAGCACATGGGTCGTCGCCAAGCCCGACGCAATCTCCAACGACGCAACGCAAGAGGTCACTGGATTTTGGCAGTGCAGAAGACAATATGGAGTAGGCTCAAATGTTTTTCAACCAGTTTAAGCTTCAAATCAGGATTATTTTGTTGCAAACAAACATTTTTTCTGTTTCACACTATGTTCACAATTATGGTACAATTTATTCATGAGACAGTTCTTTGAACAACAATGCATGTGTTTTATGATCAATCATACAGTTGTTTCTGAGTTGTTTTTGAGATGGCATTGCATCTAAAGAAGTTTCCATCTATAAAACTTGGCACGCGGTCGCATCGGAATCGCGTATCACGCGAGAGGCGTGCGTTGCACGGGAGCGCGTCGCACGCGAGCTTGTTTTCGGGTAGAAATCATAACATAGTTCGGATAGATAAAGTTCACGTCCGCCACCCGCGCATGCAAACCCACGTCGCCGCCATTCCCATGCATGCATGCCTCAGGCGCAGACAACGAGATGGCCCAACGGTCCATCCAGCGACCCCGCAGGTGAGGCTGGCGTGGGACGGCCCATCCGAATAAGGCCCAAGTGAGCGTCGCGCCGGGCACATCCCAGGGGTGCAGGGAGTTTAGTCCCACCTCGCCGAGCGACCGGAGCTAGCACCGGTTTATATAGCGGGCTGAGCTTTCCCTCTCAAGTTCCTTTCTAAAGCGGGCAGCACATTGCCTAACCGTCTCCGTCCCTGTCCTGTGGGCCTACTTGCTACCTGTTATCACAATCTGACGGGCCTCTGCATCCTGGCCCAATAAATGATTGGGTTACTAGTCATATGCAGGCCGTTGAATTGTGAACTTTAAGCGGCAAGTAGGCGGGCTTTTTTGTCATATTTCATTTTTTGCATTTGTCACCATTATTTCCATTGCAGCCAGTCCATCATGCTGTAGTTTGCACTACTAGGAAAAAGGATATAGATGGAATGGACACTAATGGCGCACCTGTCATGTGGTGTGCCACTACTATATAGCAGTAGAATCACATCACAACCATAAGTGTTCTGCACCAGCATCATAACAGTCACATAACTACATAACAAAAGCAAACTTGTTCATCATTACAAAAGCAAACTTGTTCAACTTAACAAAAGCAAACTTGTTCATCATTACAAAAGCAAAGTTGTTCAACATAACAAAAGCAAACTTGTTCAACCACATAACTACAAACTGAGACACATAATACAACAAACAACTCAATATCCCCAGTAGTAGGGGTCATCCCAATGATCCTCCGCCTCTTGCCATTGCTCCAAACCTTCTTTGATGGTTTCGATTTTCTTCCATGCCTCGTAGGTGACGTACCCATCTTTCGCTGCGTACTCGATGAGGTTGTTTGGCAGTGGGCTGTCCCCCCATCGTTTGTGGTCCAATTTCTTGTTGATATTCCCCTTCATTTCCTTGTAGGATGGGTGGATGAGGCTGGCCGCAAACTCAGCCAAAGACTGCCATTTCTTTCCATTGTTTGGAACTCTCCATTTGCGCTGCATGTCGATGTACTTGTCGGGGTTGATCTCCAAACCAGACAACTTCAGCTTCTCCTTGTCACCTCCAATGGAGAAGCCAACAAAGGTGTACAGCTTCTTCTCCTGCAGGAGTGGGCGGAGTTCCTTAGGCCTGCATCAAATTAATCTGGTGCATCAAATTCATCTACTTCAAAAACTTCAGAAACTACTAATTAGACAGAAACTTCAGAACTAGTATTGCATCTACTTCAGAACTTCAGAACTAGTATTGCATCTACTTCAGAACTTCAGAACTATTTCATCTACTTCAGAAACTTCAGAAACTACTAATTAGACAGAAACTTCAGAACTTCAGAACTAGTATTGCATCTACTTCAGAACTTCAGAACTATTGCATCTACTTCAGAAACTTGAGAAACTACTAATTAGACAGAAACTTCAGAACTAGTATTGCATCTACTTCAGAACTTCACAACTATTGCATCTACTTCAGAAACTTCAGAAACTACTAATTAGACAGAAACTTCAGAACTTCAGAAACTTCAGAACTTCAGGACTAGTATTGCATCTACTTCAGAACTTCAGAACTATTGCATCTACTTCAGAAACTTCAGAAACTACTAATTAGACAGAAACTTCAGAACTTCAAAAACTTCAGAACTAGATGTTTTTACCATTTGGTTGCCGCGGTGATGTGGTATACCAGGACGAGATCCTCCAAGCATAACTGCAGAACTGCAGGCATTTGCAGAGGTTCGTCTTCCCTGGTATACTCGACATCAACGCCGATCGACTGAGAAACCATGTCGCCGAGCCTCCTCCTCATGTCGCGGATCCTCTTGCCGGCCTTGTCTGGATTGCTGGTGCATACGACATCCAGCTTCTCCTCCAGGTGGATATCAACCATGAGCGGCACGGTGTAGTCCTGCTTCTGCCCGGGGACTGGAACATCGTCGTCGACCACCAGCGGCTCCTTGCCAGACGCCTCACCACGGTGATGCTTGGCAGACGGAGGGGAGTTGCTCCACCATGCCTCCGCCATTATCTTGGCAGACGGAGGGGAGTTGCTCCATGATTCCTTCGCCATTGCCCTCCTGGCCAGCGATGGTGGAGGCAGAGGGGAGTTGCTTGATGGTGGAGGCAGAGGGAGGCGGAGGGAGGAAGATGGAGCGGCAATGGAATGAGGATGGAGGTAGAGGGAGGAAGATGGAGTGGCAATGAAATAGGAGGGGAGTTACATGTGTCGTGGTCGTGGGGAGTTGCCAGTGGAGGGGAGACGTGGGGAGTTGCCTCCAAAACTCAAACGTCCTGGCCTTTGGCCCTCGAAAACTCTGGAGGGGAGATGTGGGCCCTTTGGTTTCTCCTGTTTCTGAAACAAAACAAAAAAATAACAGCCATATTTTGCTCTAAAATTAATGATCACTGCAACCATATTAGGAGATAAAAAATGGCACCAAAACAGTCACTGCAGCCATCCAAAATGGCACCAAAACAGCACCAAAACAACATCAGCCAAAACAACATCTAGTGGCGCACCAGTAGTGCGCCATTAGAATGCAAAATTGGTGTGCCACTAGAATGCCTTTTCCTAGTAGTGTTGGCAAGAACAAGCTAGAGTTGTACACACCCTGATTTAATGCTGCATTTTCCAAGTTTTTGTATTTTTTTGAATTTTTTTGAATTTATAATGCCCTCTAGACTGACTGCTGAAAACATCGGTCTATGCCTCAAGGGGGCATTGTAAAATTAATTTTTTTTTTCAAAATCTTCTTTCATAGACATGTTTGGCACATATGGGTCACCATGTACAAGAAAATTTGGGTGATTTGGAGGTGGTGGAAAAATTCACGTTTTTTCAAAAACTGACTTAAGTTAGACCAAATGGTCCCTCCGAAATGCGGGCATTTTTTCGACCACCTCCAAATCACCTCAATTTTTGGCACAGATGATCTCTTCCACAAACAAAACTAGGTTTCCAAGTTTTTGTATTTTTTTGAATTTACAATGCCCTCTAGACTGACTGCTGAAAACATCGGTCTATGCCTCAAGGGGTCATTGTAAAATTAATTTTTTCAAAATTTTCTTTCATAGACATGTTTGGCACATGTGGGTCACCATGTACAAGGAAATTTGGGTGATTTGGAGGTGGTGGAAAAATTCACCTTTTTTCAAAAACTGGCTTAAGTTAAACCAAATGGTCCCTCCGGAATGCGGGCATTTTTTCGACCACCTCCAAATCACCTTAATTTTGGCACAGATGATCTCTTCCACAAACAAAACCAGGTTTGCAAGTTTTTGTATTTTTTGAATTTTTTTGAATTTATAATGCCCTCTAGACTGACTGCTGAAAACATCGGTCTATGCCTCAAGGGAGCATTGTAAAATAAATTTTTTCAAAATTTTCTTTCATAGACATGTTTGGCACATGTGAGTCACCATGTACAAGAAAATTTGGGTGATTTGGAGGTGGTGGAAAAATTCACCTTTTTTCAAAAACTGGCTTAAGTTAGACAAAATGGTTTTCGACCACCTCCAAATCACCTCAATTTTGGCACACCTGATCTCTTCCACAAACAAAACTAGGTTTCCAAGTTTTTGTATTTTTTTGAATTTTTTTTGAATTTATAATGACCTCTAGACTGACTGCTGAAAACATCGGTCTATGCCTCAAGGGGGCATTGTAAAATAATTTTTTTGAAAATTTTCTTTCATAGACATGTTTGGCACATGTGGGTCACCATGTACAAGATAATTTGGGACCGGCATGCAAGAGTCGGGGACCTGCATGCAAGAGTCGGGGACCTGCATGTGAATAGTGATTCATTAAGGCCTTGACAGCTACTGGCACAGCGGCTGCCGCCCGATTTGCATGCAGCGAAGATGAACGTGCATGGAGGTTTCTCAAAGATTTCCAAGAACACCCCAGTGGGCCCTCCTTATTTAAAAAATACGTCAGTCATTATTGCTCTGTAAATGAAGAATATGCATGACAACCATAGTAAGGGTGAAGAATCATATTCATCCTACAATGAGGACCAACGCTTGCTAAAATCACCTCGATGAAGGTATTTAAGCAGGTAAAGGAGCTGCTCAAGGGGCGAGGTGGGACTATTTTTAGTTAGACGAGAACAACGCGCGAGATCGTACGCGACGTGGGCCGTCCGGAGCTGCAACCTCGGATGGGCCGGTGTTTGGGTCGACGTAGGAAAACGGCCTGCCATGCATGCATGGCGTCGGTAGTCTCGCCTAAACAATGGACACGCACCGAGCCAGCCATGAAGACCGTGGGATCGCGCGGGAGATCCGTCTGGCGGCCGTGTGTGCGTGCAGAAATACATCACAATAATTATTCTACTCGACAATAACAAGTGCTCCATGCTAGCCCTTATTCCTATTCGAAATACATCATCATTCTTAAAGTTGGACGTCAAATGATACACACAGAAAATGGAAACGAAAGATGTCGAACTAATACAGTAACATGGCAGTACAACCGCACTTCACTAAATTACTGTCACGATGAAATAGAATGTAAAGACCACGTCACACAAAGCTGAATGGCACACGACGTTCTCTGGCTCATCGTCGGTTCATGCTGTATGTAGATATCACAGTACAGCCTCAAGATCCTACACAGAAGAATACAATAAATCACATGGACATCAATTATGAGTAAAACACATGCAAAAAATAAATATGAACATATTTCGTACCTCTAGCAATTTAGCGCATTTACGTCGATTGTGACCTGGTTTCTTGCAATAGCCACAGATATTCTGTGATCTTGACTTCTTTGTCTTTGCCTGCAGCCTTTTCTTCGGTGCACCTCGTCCTGGCACATGCACGGGATCCAGAACCTTATCAACTTTCTCCGAGTGCGGCATCAACGGGCCAAATCTAATGCTGTTATGCTGAGCATTAGTTGACTCCTTGCTGTCAGCTGGTTCAAAACTTGATTGCTTGCCATGATGTTGTGCTTGCAAAAGCATATTTAGACGGTGATAGTCCTCATCAGAGTGGCATGCCTTGAAACTTGCGGCGTGACTACAACTCTGCAACTCGCGATACCTCTGCAGGCTTACCGAATAGTCATACGTCTAGTTTTTTCTGGTAGGTGCGTATGCACATTTTGCATTCATAGTCCACCTAGTGGGAACGCAACAACCTGGCAGAATTGTTTGTTTTAAAATCCCCAATATGTAAAAAATGTGGGAACATGGTGTGCCTGCGCATTCTAGCTTACGGCAAGAACAACTCACCCTGTGCAAAAGACCTCCTTGCTCTTCAATGCGCACTCCAAACTTTTTATCCATTATTTCCTGCTAGGACACAACATAAGTGGAATCTTTTGATCCATCAAGTATCTCTCTGATCTGACATTTGCTGACAACATCTATGCTCCATAAGACCATCTTAAAGACACTAGGTGTGAAAACTGTTGCGACGTGTTTCTCAAGCGGCAAAGCATTTTCCTCTGTAAATGGAACGGACTGCAAGGCTTCGACGTCATGGAGAGCTTCGTTAATCCGTCGCGACGCAAGGCAACGCTCATAGTGCTCTAGCATTTCAAACAACGACATCTTACCCTCAAGATGCGTATGTAGCACAGAGTTCAAGCTCTCACTCCTCTGATTGCTGCTCAATCCTAGGAAACAACGCCCCTCAAGATATGGAGCACACCACAACTTTCTCATCTGATACATCTGATGCAGCCAAGACTCCTCACTCGTTACTTTATTCCGTTGTAAGAATTGTATCCATTTTATCTCATGCTCTTCAATGGAAGAAGTATCATAAATGAAAGATCTGAATTCCTCCTTTACGTCGTCATCATGCAGATGGCGTACAATGTTCTGCTGAATGTGCCATATACATAGTCTATGGTTTGAGTCTGGCCAGACCACCCTTATTGCTCTCTACATTGCAAGGTCCCCATCTGTGATCACAGATATCGGATGCTTCTGTGCCATGCAATCAGAAAAGGTCCACAACATCCACTCGTATGCCTGGCTTGTTTCATGAGAAATTATACCACAGCCAAAAATAACAGTGCTGCGGTGGTGATTCAACCCGACAAACGGCACGAATGGCAGATTGTATTTGTTGGTTCTATATGTGCTATCGAAAACAATGACGTCTCCGAAAGCCTCGTAGTCAAGTCGCGACTGGCTATCAGCCCAGAACAGTCCCTTCAGATGGTCATGCTCGTCTACCAAGTACTTGAAGAAAAAAATCCACATCTCGCTCTCGCCTCGCCATCATGTGCATGATCACCGTATTAGCATCACCGGCACTGATTGTCTCCTACTTATTAGCATGGCAGAAATTATAAACATCCCTCTTTATGCATCCAACCTTATCAAATCCACCGTATTGAAAGCACAAAATATCCATAATACGGTATTTGCGGATCCCACATTTTTCCATGTCCGCTTTCTGCTCATCGCTAATTCGTCTATGCGAACGCAGCAGATAAGAAAGATCCCGTGGGGCTAGAGGATGGATGTGCTCATCGATGAAATCCTTGACAAACCACCGACCTGTTCCTCCTGTCTCGTAATGACCAATTTAGCATTACACCCAACACGAGTTAAACTTCGTGGCCTCCTCTTTCTATCTTCCATCTTTCTTTTCATGTGCTTCTCTTTGCGAAACCTTGACGACTACACACAATTTTCCTTAAAATTATCTATTTGTTGGATCCATCCCACTCAACATAGCTTTTCCTCACACTAAAACCTTTTTCAAGAGCATATTTGTTGTAGAATTCATAGCCTTCAGCCTCACTATCAAACATCTTGCTGACAACATTACATACTCGAACATACTCTCATCACTTGCATACGCCATGTGTTCCTACATATGACATGTGAGGGAAACCAATCATCAACACTTTCTGTTTATTAATGTTGCAGGTGTAAAATAGCTCATAGGCAAAGACAAGTGCATGGAAAAGACTTTGCTCGTTTGACATGTGAGGGAAACCAATCATCAACGTCCAACAAGTAGTATCTCATCTTCCTTTAAACTATATTTCATGCACTATGCAAACCTAAAGTGATGATGACTTTAATAAACTAAATTAAGTGAACTATGGAACCAGTATATCATCTTCCTTTAGTATATCTCATCTCAAACGTCAAGTAAGTCACTTTTTTTCTGCGGTACCAAAGGAAGTAAGAAATGCCCTCAACATCTTACTTAAACAAACATGACGCGATTAGCTCAAGAGAAACTATGCCACGATGAAGCTTTCCATTCGTTGTTCTAGTCCGTACCCGGATCTTGTGGGGTTGAGGTTGTACTGCATGCACGGTGGAGGGGCGCAACGGCCAAGAGAACGAGCAGAACGCCAAGCAGAATTCATACCTTAAGGATGGTACGCGCGAAGAGATGGGATCTCCCGCCGCGGTCGCCGCCGATTCAGCCGACGCAGATCCAGCCTTCTTCTTCTTCGGTGACGGCGTGGGGGGCTGGGGTTGGTTGGGTGGAGGATGAGGACGATGAATTTATTCCTCTCGCCGGGCAGGTCAAGGACGGAGAAGGTCAGGAGCGGCGAGCGGTGACGAATAGATCAGAGGAGGATTCTGAACTGGATCAAGTAGACATGGATCTGGTCCTCAGGTGATCGGTTCAAGAAAAGATATTTCCCCCTGGACCATTATGCCCTTATCGCAATTAACATATTAAATTTCCCCGCAAGATCTGACGGCTAATAAAAATCAGACGTGATCAGACATGCAAGTACTGCTAAGTACTCCGAGTACTAACCCAATCATCGTAAAACAGCTCGCAAAAAAAGGACTTTATTCATCTTTGATTTGCAAATAATAATATTGCCTTAATCTACTCCCGTAATCTGTGGTAATATGAAAACGCCTCTTCCTGTTTGGGCACACGGCCTGTGACGGTCTCCCGTAATCTCAGGACCGGCCGTCGCAGCATTCATCATCCTATTATACCCCTCCACAGAATGGAGGCTGTAAAACTGTGTTGAGCTTAAGCCATGCTGCATCTCTATCACCGCCGTCACTAGATTTCTCCAATGCCGCTCCGTGCTTGCACACCCCTGTGTCTTCGATGGCGCAATGCTGGCTTGAATAGCCTTAATTGTTAGCAATCCAAACCAATGCATTGCCGGTGTAGTAGTTTAGAATTTACACGTCGCATCATCGTTACTCTGTGTTATGGAAGTGATGGATTAAAATATTGTAACAGGAACAACTTAACTCATGCATATGCATCAAACCACCACTTAAAACTACACAAGGAGACAGGTAAGCGTGATCGAGCAATTGCTTTTTTTCACTGAGCAATTGCATTTGTGATCGACTAAACAAATGACAAGCAACCGAGGTGCAGGATTGCCTAATAGTCAATCCCAGTAGTACGTAGAGTTCACTCGAGATTGCCAAACGAAATGCTTTTTAAAAGTGGTACTCTGTGACAGCCGTGTTGAAGTACAAACCAAAACTACTCGTTGGAATCGAAGGAATAAACGGCTCATGCTAATTTCAGGGTACCGTAACACAACTCTTTAGATAAGGCATCATATCAGTGAGTATATTGCCCTGTAGAGTATCTACAGCCGCGATGGGCTAATTTGACCCCTCAAACACCCGCGGACGCGTTCAGGCGTGTTTGCGGACAGTGATCGGTCACGCCTTAAAAATGCATTTCACATCCCGATGCCTCAAATTAGAAACCTTAAATTCGTATTATTACATGCAACGGAGCGATATTTGAGCGGAGCTTCGTCCGGCTCCGTCATGGCCATGTCCAGTGGCCGGCTGCACCCCTCACAGTGTTGGTCAGGTCGCCGACAAGGTAGAGTAGGGCGTGGGACACAAGCTGGCTCACATGACTCAAGGCGTCGCTGTCTCCCATGCCCTATTCTTCCTTGTCGGATCCCGGAACCCGTTGGGTGACGGTGGACGTCAGATCGATGATGGATCCGTCCTGGGACGAGTCGGCGACATCCATCATGACGTGGTTGCTTGGACTGGTGCACCATACGGGGCGCCGGAGAATGCGACTTCGCCACGCCGACGTCCACCACCACGTCCCGCGAGCGCTGCCGCGCACGGCGGGCATGCCACGCCATGTTTGCGTCGGACGTCGGCACGGTTCGTCCATGGCCCTGGCGCGCCAACGGAGGGGTTGCATATCCACCACCGCGTTTGGATGCCAGACGGACTGCACCGCCTCCGGTGAGGCTGCGACGGCTTCCCTAGCACCAGATCCATGCGCCATTTGGGTGGACGCAATGGATTCTTGACGGAAGGAGTCCGACCGCTGCCTTGCACAGACCTCCTCCCGGGAGTGGTGGAGCGCAAGCCGGACGGCTATCTCCTCTTCGGGGTCGCGTGGGATGACCTCGGGGTCGACAGATCTGGAGGTGAAGGACTCGGATCCGCTGCCCGCCATGCCGGAGACTGCCGGACGGCGCCGTGGACGAGCTTGGGTGCCGAAGTAGAGTGGAGGGGAGTGGAGTCAAGTGGCTAGGGTTGGTTCGGCGAGCAAGATGGGGAAGAATGCATGTGGGGTCGGGAGGGCCAGCGTGGGCTAGGTCCGACATTGGGGGCGTGCCCAGGCACCCCATATACGCGAAATCATTAATTGAGGAGTACTCATTGCAAAGATCACTCCCACCTCCCTAGGTTGCGACAAGTGGCGCGCATGCTGCGGGCCACTTGTCGCAACCTGGGTGTTTTCTCTTTTTTCATAGATCTCTTTATTCAAAATGTATTATCTCTTAAACTGTGCGTCCAAATCTCGAACCGTTTGTTGGGGAACGCGGTATTTCAAAAATATTCCTACGATCACGCAAGATCTATCTAGGAGATGCATAGCAACGAGCGGGGAGAGTGTGTCCACGTACCCTCGTAGACCGAAAGCGGAAGCGTTAAGTAACACAGTTGATGTAGTCGAACATCTTCGCGATCCAACCGATCAAGTACCAAACGCACATCACCTCCACGATCTGCACACGTTCAGCTCGGTGACGTCCCTCGAACTCTTGATTCAGCTGAGTACCGAGGGAGAGGTTCGCCAGCACGACGGCGTGATGACGGTGATGATGAAGTTACCGATGCAGGGCTTCGCCTAAGAACTACAACGATATGACTGAGGTGGAAATCCGTGGAGGGGGGCACTGCACACGGCTAAACAATCAACTTGTGTGTCCATGAGGTGCCCCCTCCCCCGTATATAAAGGAGTGGAGGAGGGGGCCAACCGGCCTCAAGGGGTGCGCCCCAAGGAAGGGGAAGAGGGAGAGAAGGGGGGCCGGCCCCCCCTCCAAATTCAGATTGGGCTTGGGGGGGCGCGCCCCTCCTCTTGGCCTTCTCCTCTCTCTTCCACTAAAGCCCATGTAGGCCCATTAAGCCCCATTGGGTTCCGGTAATCTCCCTGTACTCCAGAAAATGCCCGAACTTATCCGAAACCTTTCCGGTGTCCAAACATAGCCTTCCAATATATCGATCTTTATGTCTCGGCCATTTCGAGACTCCTCATCATGTCCGTGATCTCATCCGGGACTCCAAACCACCTTCGGTACATCAAAACACATAAACTCATAATACTGATCATCATCGAATGTTAAGCGTGTGGACCCTACGGGTTCGAGAACTATGTAGACATGACCGAGAATCATCTTCGGTCAATAACCAATAGTGAAACCTGGATTCTCATATTGGCTCCCACATATTGTACGAAGATCTTTATCGGTCAAACCGCATAACAGCATACGTTGTTCCCTTTATCATTGGTATGTTACTTGCCCAAGATTCGATCGTTGGTATCTCAATACCTAGTTCAATCTCGTTACAGGCAAGTCTCTTTACTCATTTCATAATGCGTCATCCCGCAACTAAGTCATTAGTCACATTCCTTGCAAGGCTTATAGTGATGTGCATCGATACATCTCCGTCGTATCTATAATTTTTTATTGTTCCATGCCAATATTCGACAACTTTCATATACTTTTTGGCAACTTTTTATACTATTTTTGGGACTAACATATTGATCCAGTGCCAAGTGCCAGTTCTTGTTTGTTGCATGTTTTTGATTTCGCGGAATATCCATATCAAATGGAATCCAAACGGGATAAAAACGGACGGGGCTTATTTTTGGAATATTTGGAAAATCTGGGAGAAAGATCAACGCGAAACGGTGTCTGAGGTGGACACGAGGCAGGGGGCGCGCCTCCCCCCTGGGCGCGCCCTGACCCTCGTGGGCCACCCATAAGGTGGTTGATGCCCTTCTTCGGCTGCAAGAAAGCTAATTTTTGGTAAAAAATATCACGGCAAAGGTTACAGTCCAATCGGAGTTACGAATCTCCATATATATACGAAACGGTGAAAGGGCAGCAGAGGAGAACGCAGAAACAGAAAGAGACAGAGAGACAGATCCAATCTCGGAGGGGCTTTCGCTCCTCCCACGCCATGGAGACCATGGACCAGAGGGGAAACCCATCTCCCATCTAGGGAGAAGGTCAATGAAGAAGGGGGGCCCTCTCCCCCTCTCTTCCGGTGGTGTCGGAACGCTGCCGTCGCCACCATCATAATACCGCGATCTACACCAACACCTCCATCATCTTCACCAACATCTCCATCACATTCCCCCTCTATCTACAGCGGTCCACTCTCCCACAACCCGCTATACCCTCTACTTGAACATGGTGATTTATGCTTCATATTATTATCCAATGATGTGTTGCCATCCTATGATGTCTGAGTAGATTTTCGTGTCCTATCGGTGGTTGATGAATTGCTATGATTAATTTAATTTGCTTGTGGTTATGTTGCTGTCCTTTGGTGCCCATCATATGAGCAAGCGCGTGGATCACACCATAGGGTTAGTTGTATGTTGATAGGACTCTTTATTGGAGGGCAAGAGTGACAGAAGATTCAACCTAGCATAGAAATTGATGCATACGGGATTGAAGGGGGACCAATATATCTTAATGTTATGGTTGGGTTTTACCTTAATGAACGTTAGTAGTTGCGGATGCTTGCTAATAGTTCCAATCATAAGTGCATAGAATTCCAAGTCAGGGATGACATGCTAGCAGTGGCCTCTCCCACATAATACTTACTATCGGTCTAGTAAAGTAGTCAATTTCTTAGGGACAATTTCGCAACTCCTACCACCACTTTTCCACACTCGCTATATTTACTTTAGTTGTGTATTTACTTTAAAAGCCCCTAGTTTTTATTTATGTGCTCTTTATATTCTTGCAAACCTATCCGAAAACACCTACAAAGTACTTCTAGTTTCATACTTGTTCTAGGTAAAGCGAACGTCAAGCGTGCGTAGAGTTGTATCGGTGGTCGATAGAACTTTAGGGAATATTTGTTCTACCTTTAGCTCCTCGTTGGGTTCGACACTCTTACTTATCGAAAACTGTTGCGATCCCCTATACTTGTGGGTTATCAAGACCTTTTTCTAGCGCCGTTGCCGGGGAGCAATAGCGTGGGGTGAATATTCTCGTGTGTGCTTGTTTGCTTTATCACTAAGTAATTTTTTTTTGATGTTCGTAGTGGTTTCCTATCTTTAGTTATGGGTAGGAAATGCAAAATACCAAAAAAAATTAGTTGTACCTACTGAACCAATGGTTGAAGAACCACTCAAAATCTATCACACTACTGAAGCTTATTACTTGGATCATCTTCGATCCCTTTGTGCTCGTGCTAAAACCCCAACTAGCTTAGTTGAGGGCAAATCCTTAGATGAGCATGCTTGTTATGTGCGACACCGTATATCCGAAAAAGGGAAACTTTTACTGGGTCAAATTCATCGTTTGCAATGCTATGCTTGGAATTTATGTGAAATATATGGTGTTACTTGTTGTTCTGAAAACCCTAAGAAACACCTTCCCTATCAATGTGAGTTTAGTGATAATGGAATCGTATCTCCGTATGCTAAAGGTGTTTATAGTTACTATGATATTCAACGAATTGAAGAATTTGTTGCTTTTAAGGGTGCTCATGAAATTGCTTCTTTGATTGAAATGTATGATGCTACTCTTTACAAGTCTGAAAATTTTTCTATACTTAAATATTGCTATGATAATTATGCTTCTAATGCCTATGTTGAACCATATATTGAGGACTACCCCGTTGTCTAAGAAAAGACTAATATTTTGCAGGAGTCTATGGAAGAAGAAATTGATGAAACTGTGAGCTCATTGGATGAAAAAGATGAGGAGGAGAGCGAAGAACAAAAGAAGGAAGAGTGGATTAGCTACCCGTGCCCACCTTCTAATGAGAGTAACTCTTCAACTCATACGTTGCTTAATTTCCCTTCGTGCTTACCGAAGGATGATTGCTATGATGACTATTATGATCCCGTTGATTCTTTTGGAATATCCCTTTTTGATGATGGTTGCTATGCTTGTGGCCAAGATGCCAATATGAATTATGCTTATGAAGATGAACTTGCTATAGTTACTTATGTTAAACATGAAATTGTTGCTATTGCACCCATGCATGATAGTCCTATTATCTTTTTGAATTCTCCCGATTATACTATATCGGAGAAGTTTGCTCTTATTAAGAATTATATTGATGGGTTGCCTTTTGCTATTACACACGATGATTTTGATAGATATAATATGCATGTGCTTGCTGCTCCTACTTGCAATTATTATGAGATAGGAACTATATCTCCACCTCTCTATGTTTCCAACACGATAAAATTGCAGGAAACTGTTTATACTATGCATTGGCCTTTACTTTGTGTGCATGAATTGTTCTTTTATGACATGCTGATGCATAGGAAGAGAGTTAGACTTCGTCATTACATGATATATGTTGCTTTGCGCTCACTACTAAATGCCAAATCATTGTTAATTAAAATCAGCTTTGCTATACCTTGGGATCTGGGTGGATCCATTATTTGAGCACTATATGCCTAGCTTAATGGCTTTAAAAAAGCGCTGCCAGGGAGATAACCCGGAAGTTTTAGAGAGTCATTTATTTCTGTTGTGTTCTTTTATGTAGTTTAGACATAAAAATAATGTGCCAAGGTTTGCCTTTAGGATGGTTACAATGCTTGTTGGTCTGTACGGTGCAGGACAGAAACTTTGGCTATAGTGCGCGATTTTTAATTTTTCACTGGAATGTCAAACTGTTCTGAAACTTTTTGCACTGTCTTTCTATACAAAGTTTTTATTTTTCCTAATTTTGGCAGAAGTTTTCAAGTATCAGAAGTATGGTTAATGTTCAGATTGTTATAGACTGTTCTGTTTTAGACAGATCCTATTTTTGATGCATAGTTTGCTTGTTTTGATGAAACTATCGATTTATATCAATGGATTAAGCCATGAAAGGGCTATATTACTGTAGACACAATGCAAAAACAAAATATTAATTGGTTTGCAACAGTACTTAGAGTAGTGATTTGCTTTATTATACTAACGGATCTTACCGAGTTTTTTGCTGAAGTTTTGTGTGGATGAAGTGTTCGATGATCGAGAAGGTCTCGATGTGAGAAGAAGGAAGAGAGGCAAGAGCTCAAGCTTGGGGATGCCCGAGGCACCCAAAGTAAATATTCAAGGAGACTCAAGCATCTAAGCTTGGGGATGCCCCGGAAGGCATCACCTCTTTCTTCAACAAGTATCGGTATGTTTTCGGATTCGTTTCGTTCATGCGATATGTGCAATCTTGGAGCGTCTTTTGCATTTAGTTCTAATTTTTCTTTTATGCACTATGCTAGGTATGAGATAGTCCTTGGTTGATTTATAGAATGCTCTTTGCACTTCACTTATATCTTTTGAGTATGGCTTTATAGAATGCTCCATGTGCTTCACTTATATCATTTGAAGTTTGGATTGCATGTTTCTCTTTACATAGACAACCGCCATTTCTAGAATGCTCTTTTGCTTCACTTATATTTGTTAGAGCATGGGCACATCTTTTGTAGAAAGAATTAAACTCTCTTGCTTCAGTTATATCTATTTAGAGAGATGACAAGAATTGGTCATTCACATGGTTAGTCATAAAATCCTACATAAAACTTGTAGATCACTGAATATGATATGTTTGATTCCTTGCAATAGTTTTGTGATATAAAGATGGTGATACTAGAGTCATGCTAGTGGGTGGTTGTGGATTGTAGAAATACTTGTGTTGAGGTTTGTGATTCCCGTAGCATGCACGTATGGTGAACCGTTATTGAACGAAGTTGGAGCATGAGGTATTTATTGATTGTCTTCCTTATGAGTGGCGGTCGGGGACGAGCGATGGTCTTTTCCTACCAATCTATCCCCCTAGGAGCATGCGCGTCGTACTTTGTTTCAATGACTAATAGATTTTTGCAATAAGTATGTGAGTTCTTTATGACTAATGTTGAGTCCATGAATTATACGCACTCTCACCCTTCCATTATTGCTAGCCTCTTCGGTACCGTGCATTGCCCTTTCTCACCTCGAGAGTGGGTGCAAACTTCGCCGGTGCATCCAAACCCCATGATACGATACGCTCTATCACACATAAGCGTCATTATATCTTCCTCAAAACAGCCACCATACCTACCTATCATGGCATTCCCATAGCCATTCTGAGATATATTGCCATGCAACTTCCATCATCATCATATACATGACTTGAGCATTCATTGACATATTGCTTTGCATGATCGTAAGATAGCTAGCATGATGTTTTCATGGCTTGTCCGTTCTTTGATGTCATTGCTACGATAGATCATTGCACATCCCGGTACACCGCCGGAAGCATTCATATAGTGTCATATCTTTGTTCTAGATATCGAGTTGTAATATTGAGTTGTAAGTAAATAAAAGTGTGATGATCATCATTATTAGAACATTGTCCCATGTGAGGTTATCAAAATAAAAGTGGCCAAAGAAGCCCCCAAAAAAGAGAGAGGCCAAACAAGCCTACAAAAAAAGAGAAAAAAACAAAAAAGAGAGAAAAAGAGAGAAGGGGGAATGTTACTATCCTTTTACCACACTTGTGCTTCAAAGTAGCACCATGTTCTTCATATAGAGAGTCTCTCGAGTTATCACTTTCATATACTAGTGGGAATTTGCATTATAGAACTTGGCTTGTATATTCCAACGATGGGCTTCCTCAAATGCCCTAGGTCTTCATGAGCAAGCAAGTTGGATGCACACCCACTTAGTTTCCATTTTGAGCTTTCATACACTTATAGCTCTTAGTGCATCCGTTGCATGGCAATCCCTACTCACTCACATTGATATCTATTAATGGGCATCTCCATAGCTTGTTGATACGCATAGTTGATGTGAGCCTTTCTCCTTTTTTGTCTTCTCCACATAACACCCACCATCATATTCTATTCCACCTATAGTGCTATGTCCATGGCTCACGCTCATGTATTGCGTGAAAGTTGAAAAGGTTTGAGATCATCAAAAGTATGAAACAATTGCTTGGCTTGTCATCGCGGTTGTGCATGATGTGAATATTTTGTGTGGTGAAGATGGAGCATAGCCAGACTATATGATTTTGTAGGGATAACTTTCTTTGGCCATGTTATTTTGAAAAGAGATGATTGCTTTATTAGTAGGCTTGAAGCATTATTGTTTTCATGTCAAATGATAGACTATTGCTTTGAATCACTCGTGTCTTAATATTCATGCCATGATTAGACATATGATCAAGATTATGCTAGGTAGCATTCCACATCAAAAAATATCTTTTTTATCATTTACCTACTCGAGGACGAGCGGGAATTAAGCTTGGGGATGCTGATACATCTCCGTCGTATCTATAATTTTTGATTGTTCCATGCCAATATTCTACAACTTTCATATAGTTTTTGGCAACTTTTTATACTATTTTTGGGACTAACATATTGATCCAGTGCCCAGTGCCAGTTCCTGTTTGTTGCATGTTTTTGGTTTCGTAGAATATCCATATCAAACGGAATCCAAATGGGATAAAAACGGACGGAGCTTATTTTTAGAATATTTGGAAAATCTGGGAGAAAGATCAATGCGAAACGGTGTCCGAGGTGGCCACGCGGCAGGGGGCGCGCCTGCCCCCCTGGGCGCGCCCCTGACCCTCGTGGGCCACCCGTAAGGTGGTTGATGCCCTTCTTCTGCCGCAAGAAAGCTAATTTTTGGTAAAAAATCATGGCGAAGGTTTCAGTCCAATCGGAGTTACGGATCTCCATATATATACGAAACGGTGAAAGGGCAGCAGAGGAGAACACAGCAAAAGAGAGATATAGAGAGACAGATCCAATCTCGGAGGGGCTCTCGCCCCTCCCACGCCATGGAGACCATGGACCAGAGGGGAAACCCTTATCCCATCTAGGGAGAAGGTCAAGGAAGAAAAGGAAGAAGGGGGGCCCTCTCCCCCTCTCCTCCGGTGGCGCCGGAACGCTGTCGTGGCCACCATCATCATCAACGGGATCTACACCAACACCTCCATCATGTTCACCAACATCTCCATCACCTTCCCCCTCTATCTACAGCGGTCCACTCTCCCGCAACCCGCTGTACCCTCTACTTGAACATGGTGCTTTATGCTTCGTATTATTATCCAATGATGTGTTGCCATCCTATGATGTCTGAGTAGATTTTCGGTGTCCTATCGGTGGTTGATGAATTGCTATGATTGATTTAATTTGCTTGTGGTTATGTTGTTGTCCTTTGGTGCCCATCATATGAGCAAGCGCATGGATCACGCCATAGGGTTAGTTGTATGTTGATAGGACTATGTATTGGAGGGCAAGAGTGACATAAGCTTCAACCTAGCATAGAAATTGATGCATACGGGATTGATGGGGGACCAATATATCTTAATGATATGGTTGGGTTTTACCTTAATGAACGTTAATAGTTGCGGATGCTTGCTAATAGTTCCAATCATAAGTGCATAGAATTCCAAGTCAGGGATGACATGCTAGCAGTGGCCTCTCCCACATAATACTTGCTATCGATCTAGTAAAGTAGTCAATTGCTTAGGGACAATTTCGCAACTCCTACCACCACTTTTCCACACTCGCTGTATTTACTTTAGTTGTGTCTTTACTTTAACAGCCCCTAGTTTTCATTTACGTGCTCTTTATATTCTTGCAAACCTATCCGAAAACACGTACAGAGTACTTCTAGTTTCATACTTGTTCTAGGTAATGCGAACGTCAAGCGTGCATAGAGTTGTATCGGTGGTCGATAGAACTTTAGGGAATATTTGTTATACCTTTAGCTCCTCGTTGGGTTCGACACTCTTACTTATCGAAAACTGTTGTGATCTCCTAAACTTGTGGGTTATCATGCATTACCGAGAGGGCCCATAGATACCTCTCCGATAATCGAGTGACAAAACCTAATCTCGATCTATGCCAACTCAACAAACACCATCGGAGACACCAGTAGAGCATCTTTATGATCACCCAGTTATGTTGTGATGTTTGATAGCACACTAAGTGTTCCTCCGGTATTCGGGAGTTGCATAATCTCATAGTCATAGGAACATGTATAAGTCATGAAGAAAGCTATAGCAACAAACTAAACGATCATCATGCTAAGCTAATGGATGAGTCTTGTCAATCACATCATTCTCTAATGATGTGATCCCGTTAGTCAAATGACAACTCATGTCTATGGCTAGGAAACTTAACCATCTTTGATTAACGAGCTAGTCAAGTAGAGGCATACTAGTGACACTCTTTTTATCTATGTATTCACACATGTATTAAGTTTCCGGTTAATACAATTCTAGCATGAATAATAAACACTTATCATGATATGAGGAAATATAAATAACAACTTTATTATTGCCTCTAGGGCATATTTCCTTCAGTCTCTCACTTGCACTTGAGTTAATAATCTGGATTACACAGTAATGATTCTAACACCCAGGGAGTCTGGGTGTTGATCATGTTATGCTCGTGAGAGAGGCTTAGTCAACGAGTCTGCAACATTCAGATCCGTATGTATCTTGCAAATCTCTATGTCTACCTCCTTGACTTGATCTCGGATGGAATTGAAGCGTCTCTTGATGTGCTTGGTTCTCTTGTGACACTAGTAGAAAACAGGGCTTTGGTCCAGGCCGGGTCAGCCCATTAGTCCCGGTTCAGTCCAGAATCGGGACCAATGTGGGCATTGGTCCCGGTTCGTGAGCCCAGGGGGCCGGCCGGGCCACGTGGGCCATTGGTCCCGGTTCATCTGAACCTTTTGGTCCCGGTTGGTGGGATGAACTGGGACCAATGGGCCTCGCTCCTAGCCCACCACCATTGGTCCCGGTTGGTGGCTTGAACCGGGACCAAAGGCTCCCCTTTAGTCCCGGCTCATGTCACCAACCGGGACCAATGAGGTGCCTATATATACCCCTCACTACTAGGAAAAGGGCTATAGATAGGATTGATACTAATGGCGCACCAGGGAAGTAGTGCGCCACTACTATATACTAATGGCGCACCTGTTGGTGATGCGCCATTAGTGTGGAAAACACTAATGGCGCACCAGAAACAGGGTGCGCCACTAGTATTAATTTTTTTTCCATTTTTCCATACATACTAATGGCGCATCAGGTCGACAATGCGCCATTACTAGTTCTAACTAGTAATGGCGCACCAGGCAGAGAGTGCGCCATTACTGTAATTTTTTTCTTATTCTTTCTTTTGCAAAACTACTAATGGCGCACCGTTTCACAGTGCGCCATTACTAGTTTAAATTAGTAATGGCGCACTATTACACGGTGCGCCATTAGTGTATATATTTATATTTTTTGCTTTTTTGCAAAACTTCTAATGGCGCACCACCTGCAGGTGCGCCATTAGTAACCAGGGTTACTAATGGCGTATTTCCTTGTGGTGCGCCATTAGTAACCTGGGACCCCAACAAGATATTTTGGACAGCCCCACACCTACCCACTCACTTTCCCCACTTCATTCCCTCCACCTCCTTCTCCATGCTTTCGGCTGCCTCCTCCTCCTCACCTCATTTCCACCATAGATTCATCAAAATTAAGTGGTGAAATTACCTTTTTTTGATAGGTAAGTAAGGGGAAAGCTATCTTCATGATGTAGATCTACTTTTTTTCTCCCTAGCTCGCTCCAACAACGTGCACATGCACTTTTTGTGGCCTAGCTAGATCTATGTATGTTTGTGGTGTTGCATGTGTTTGTGGTGCTGCATATATGTTTGTGTTTGAAGGTACCGGTATTTGAAATGCGATAGTTGCCAATATTTTGCCGGAATGTTTTGATTCATTTCCGTTTCGGCGAGAATTTTGGCACTATGCATTCTTTTTGGTCCTATTTTTAGGGAAGGTCAGGCCAAAAAATTTCTTGGTTCTAAAATATCATTTTGCTCTACCCCGCAGGCGACCATGGTCCGCACGATGACTGAAGGCATCGTGAATAGGTTTTTGAGCTCCACGAAGGCCGAGATGCTTCAAAAGAACGAGACGGAGATAAGATGTCCGTGTCAAAGATGCAAGCTGAAGAGCCTTATTGCGGACCCGGATTCCGGGCAGGTGCGGGACCACCTGCTCTTGCGTGGTTTCATGGATGGCTATCGGTGGCAAGGTGATGAAGATGACTATGAAATCGTCCATGGCCGGGGCCGGGCAAGAAATGAGGAAGGGCAACAAGACAAGTACCACCGCGGCGAGGGCGGGCGAGAAGACGAAGAATCTCCAGGACATGATCACGACGGTGATGCTGTACACAGTCATCATGTAGAAGATGTCGTACATGATGATGAGGAAGATCAAGACGAAGGGCATGATCATGAAGATGAAGATGCCGGAGCAGACGACGATGGAGGCTGGGTGTTGGACCCTCATATTCAAGAGCTGCTTCTCAAGCAGACGGATAACGCAAGAGCTGCCGCCCGAGAGAAAGCCAAGCTGGATCAACTGGGGATAGACGCGGTTACTCCATTG
The DNA here is from genome assembly GCF_003073215.2 of Triticum urartu. NCBI lineage: Eukaryota > Viridiplantae > Streptophyta > Magnoliopsida > Poales > Poaceae > Triticum > Triticum urartu. The sequence goes on from NC_053026.1 coordinate 226,968,065, forward strand.
TATGAAGGATGCAGTCCCGAGGATACCCGCCTGAAAGTAACGCTCATGGCTCTGGAGATGAAGGTAAAACACAAAATGACCGACGCATGCTTCGAGGAGAACATGTCATTCTGGCACGAACGTCTTCCCAAGGGGAACAAGTGCCCGACCAATTTCGAGGAGGCGAAGAAAATCGTGTGTCCTCTGGATTTACCGCACGTGAAATACCATGTGTGCATGAACAATTGTATCATTTATCGGGACGAGCACGCGGAGTCTACCATATGTCCGGTGCGCGGCGTCACTCGATACAAGAAGAGGAAGAAAGCTCCTCAAAAATCGGTGTGGTACTTTCCGATCACTCCTCGTCTGCAGCGGTATTTCGCGGACCCTAAGGTAGCAAAGCTCCTGCGTTGGCACGCGGATAGGGAGGAGAAGAAGCGGGAAGATGAAGGAAATGATCCGGAGATAAATAAAAAAGACAAGATGCTGAGACACCCTAAGGATGCGAGCCAGTGGCAAGCATTGAACTTCGAATAACCAGAATTTGGGAAGGATCCAAGGAACATCATGCTGGGCGCGAGCACCGATGAAGTCAATCCGTTTGGCAGCCAGAGAAGCACACATAGCACCTGGCCTGTGTTTGTGTGGATGTACAACCTTCCCCCCTGGTTGTGCATGAAGAGGAAGTACATTCACATGAGTATGCTAATTGAAGGGTAGAAACAACCAGGGAACGACATCAATCTGTATCTGGGGCTGCTGAAGGAGGAGCTAGACAAGCTGTGGAAGACGCCAGCCAATACGTGGGACGCCGCAGAGAAAGAATATTTCCCTATGAGAGCCGCACTGCTCACGATGGTGCATGACTATCTGGGTTACGGATATCTCGCGAGGCAGGTAGTCCACGGATTTTCTGGATGCGTAAGGTGCATGGATGACACAATGTATCGCCAGCTAGATAGAGATCCCGGGTCTTCGAAAACCGTGTTCATGGGACATCGAAGGTGGCTTCGCGACGATGACCCGTGGAGGAAACGCAAGGATCTGTTCAATGGTGAAACCGAACCCCGAAAATGCCCGTGTACGAGGAGGGGCGAGGAAATAGACGAGCTGTTGAAAAATTGGAAAGACTGCACACTGCCGGGAAAGAAGCAAAAGGCGCCAGAGCCGGGAAAGAAGCGAAAGGCGCTAGAGCCGGGAAAGAAGGTATGGAAAACGAGGTCTGTTTTCTGGGACTTGCCGTACTGGAAGATCCACCATGTGCCTCACAGCCTTGATTTCATGCATATCACGAAGAACGTGTGCGAGAGTCTGCTTGGTACCCTGCTCAACATGCCAGAGAGGACCAAAGATGGGCCGAAAGCAAGGGCAGACTTGAAATCAATGGGCATCAGGCAGGAGCTTCACGCTAATGATGATGATGATGATGAGGCGAAGCAGGACACAGAAAGTCGTCGCAAAGGCAAAAAGGCCAAGAAGACCGGAAATGACTACCCTCCCGCGTGCTTCACTCTAAGTCAGGAGGAGATCGAGCAGTTTTTTACCTGCCTCCTAGGAGTAAAACTTCCTTACGGTTACGCGGGGAAGATAAGCAGATACCTAGACCCAGCGAAGCAGAAGTTCAGCGGGATGAAGTCTCACGACTGTCACGTGCTGATGACGCAGATACTTCCAGTTGCAATCCGTGGGATCATGGACGCGCACGTCCGTGAAACGCTATTTGGCCTATGCAACTTTTTCGACGTCATCTCTCGGAAGTTGATTGGCGTGAGGCAACTCAGAAGGCTACAGGAAGAGATCGTGGTGATACTATGCGAGCTTGAGATGTACTTCCCGCCCGCATTCTTCGACGTTATGGTGCATCTGCTGGTCCATATCGTGGAGGATATCATCCAACTCGGGCCGACGTTCCTGCACAGCATGATGCCGTTCGAAAGGATGAACGGTGTCATCAAAGGATACGTTCGCAACATGTCACGTCCAGAGGGAAGTATAGCGAGGGGCTTTCTGACCGAAGAGTGCATCTCCTACTGCACGAATTATCTAGGCATCGAGAACCCCGTTGGTCTGCCCGTCAATAGGCACCTCGGCAGGCTCGCTGGATGGGGTCACCGTGAGGGTTGCCGTGAAATGCATGTCGACTTCGAGGGTTGACTCGCCAACTTTGAAAGAGCAAACCTAGTCGCGCTACAACACATAGACGTGGTCGATCCTTGGGTGGTAGAGCACAAAACCTTTATTGAGAAGACGTACAATGACCGAGGCCAACAGAGGACGGACGGAGATATACTCAAAGAGCACAACTCATGTTTCACGCGTTGGTTCAAGCAGAAGTTTCTCTCGTACCCTTTACATCAGGATTCTTCCGCGGAAGAACAACTCATATTCGCCTTGTCACAGGGCGCCGAGCACAACCTGATGACCTATGAGGCGTACGATATCAATGGCTACACATTCTACACCGAGGACAAGGACATGAAGAGCGATGGTTATCAGAACTCCGGGGTAACGATGGAATCCTACACCGGCAACGACAAGGACATATAATACGGAAGGATCGAGGAGATCTGGGAGCTGAGCTACGCTGGAGAGAAGGTCCCGATGTTCCGTGTCAGATGGGCCAAGAGCGTCCTAAAAGAAGACCGGTATTTCACCACCATGGTTATACCCGAAGCCAAATCCAAGACCGCGGGCGCAAACGTCACTGTGAAAAATGAGCCATGGGTACTGGCTTCCCAAGTGGACCAATGCTTCTTCATTACCGACCCATCAAAGCCCAGTCGTGTTGTCATGAGGAGAGGCAAAAGGAAGATTGTCGGAATGGATGGAGTAGCCAATGAGCAAGACTTCGACAAGTACGGCGACCCGAGGATCGAACATGACGACGACGATGAAGTAGCAGCACACACCACAAGAACAAGCAGGACCACCCTACCTAAAGGACGTCCGTTCCACAGAAGAACTCCATTTGCGAAAAAGAAGGGCAAGAAGATTGTGAACAGATAGCTAGCTAAGATCGATTGTATTTAAATTGTAGTCTTCATTTCTTGATTGTATTTCATGGGCACTTTTTGATATCATGAATATTTTTAAATTTCATGGGCACCTTTTGAATTCATGAGGACACTTGATCTCGATCCCCCTCCATCTCGATCTCGATTCCCCCTCCATCTCGATCTCGATCCCACCCGCACCCTCCCCCGCTAGCTAGCTCCACCGCCGCCGACGACCCACCGCAACCCTCCCCCGCTCCACCGCCGCCGACGAGCACCCGGCCCCCCGCACCCCTGGGGGGGTTATTACTGTTTTTATAAAAAATATTACTGTTATGATTTAAACAAGTTTGAACATATTTAAACACAAATAAATATCAAACATGATTTAAAATGCATAAAAAAATATTGGGGAGCCTGGGAATCGAACCCAGGACCTCCTGGTGTGTGTGCTGCGTA
>NC_053026.1:226972498-226995865 GCF_003073215.2 Triticum urartu
TGACGGCGACGACACAGAGGAACTCTCAATGAAAGCACCAATGTCGGTGTCAAAACCGGCGGATCTCGGGTAGGGGGTCCCGAACTGTGCGTCTAGGCTGGATGGTAATAGGAGGTAAGGGACACGAAGTTTTACCCAGGTTCAGGCCCTCTCGATGGAGGTAAAACCCAGCGTCCTGCTTGATTAATATTGATGATATGGGTAGTACAAGAGTAGATCTACCACGAGATCGGAGAGGCTAAACCCTAGAAGCTAGCCTATGGTATGATTGTTGTTGTGTATGTTGTCCTACGGACTAAAACCCTCCGGTTTATATAGACATCGGATAGGGTTAGCGTTACATAGAGTCGGTTACAATGGTAGGAGATCTGCATATTCGTATTGCCAAGCTTGCCTTCCACGCCAAGGAAAGTCCCTCCCAGACATGGGACGAAGTCTTCAATCTTGTATCTTCGTAGTCCAGAGTGTTCCAGTGAGTAAGTCCAGTCCATGATGCACCCAATCAGCTATACACAATGCATAAATCATGACCGTTGCTCTACTCAGTTTCTGGCGCTTGTTTTAGAAGGTGATGACACAACATAAAAGTAAATAGAAAGTCCCTTCGCAGAGGGAAGCAGTGATTTGCAGAGGTGCCAGAGCTCAATTTTTTAAAACAGAGATAAATGATATTTGAGACATGCACCCTTCTTATTCACTTCACGCCATCAGTTATCAACATCTTCCATGCTAAGCACGCTAGTGGCGGTTCCCAAGCGGTAAAAGTAAAGGTTTTCACTCCATTGGGAGTTTTTGTTTGATTATTTAAGAGATGAACTCTTTTTGTATTTTGCAGTTTGGGACTGGGCATCCCTATTACCACCCATTTTCTCTTGCGATGGCGAGTGAATAAACACTCGACCTGAGAATAACCTGCTTAGCACGGAAGATATCGACCACCTCCTGTCGTTCCATGAACGATCCAGACACACAAACAGATAGTTTTTAGAAGTTTTTAGAGGTGGCACATGCAAATTTACTTAGGACAGCAGGTAATACCGCATATAGGCAGGTATGGTGTACTCATCTGGAATAACTTTGGGTTCAAGGTTTTTGATGTACAAGCAGAATCCCCACTTAGTATAGGCAAAGGTTAGCAATTTAGATTGGGAAGCGGCCAGGTAGAGAGCAACAATGATCATAACCATGCATTATGCGTAAGTAACATTGGACACTAGCATGAGTAGGATATGAGCACCATGAACATAAACATTATAGAGGCTATGTTGGTTTTGATTCAACTACATGCATGAACATGTAGCAAGTCAAGCCATTTGAACATTCAGAGGAGGATACCATATCATCATACTACATCACAATCATTTTAACGCTTTGTTGATATCCAAGATAAATCATTATTAACTCCCAGCTACTTATGCATGGCATGAGAAACTATAATCTCTAATTGTCATTGCAAACATGTTTAATCATAATGGGATGAATCATGGGCACTAGGTTAAACATATTTACACAGACAGGACAAGTTGAGTTCATACAAGTTTCTCTTTGCCACGTCCAGTTCATCTGATGTCGTCATCATTGCCCTTCACTTGCACGACCGAATGATATGAAAATAATAATAGTGCAAGAGTGCCTTGGACTAAGCTGGAATGTGCAAAAAATTTATTCACCAGGAGAAGACAAGGTAAAATGGGCTCTTTATTAGTTCAACGGGTATTCATATGAGAGCCACTCAACATTTTCATCGTGGACTTCTCCTCGGTACAACACTGAAATATTTTTGGAGTTTTTGGTAATAAGGGAAAAGCAAAAACGAGAAAAATTATTTACGCGGGAAAGCTCCCAACAAGCAAAATAAGAACAAGGAAATCTTTTTGGATTTTCTTTTTAGTACTACTACTAAGCATGCATAGAAAGTAAATTACTACAACTAATTTTTTGGGTTTTTCTAAAGTTTTAACAAACACACAAGAAGAAAGCAAGAAAATAAATGTAAGCATGGATGACACAGTGAAAAAGTGTGAGCACCGACAAATAGAATGATATGTAAACATGAATATAATGTCGGTGAGAACACATACTCCCCCAAGCTTAGGCTTTTGGCCTAAGTTGGTTATCGATCAGTAGCCTAGAGGGTAGTAGTCGGCGTGGTAGCTCACAGAGGCTCTTGGTGCGGATGCCTCAGCACGTCGTGCCGCCACCACTGCTGCATTATGAGCTCGGGCCTCGCTCTCAAGGACAAAATATCTTTCCTTGCTATGATAATCAAAGAGAGCAGGCGCATGCAAATATGTGTCCACAACATGTGATTGGTTAAACAACAAATTATAAGTGAAGTTATCAGCCCTTCCCTTGAGAATTTTATGATCTTTCAAGGCATCAGAATCTAAATACCGAGTGGGTAGGATATGATCAAAGGGAAAAGGTGAGACACCCAGCCCTCGTGCTAGGCGTGTGGCATAAATTCCACCATAGAACCGGCCACTTTTAGCATTGTTGTGAAGTCTGCGTGCAACAATTGCTCCAAGGTTATAATTCCTTTCACTAGTGAGAGCGGTGTGAAGGAGGCTCAAGTCTGGCGCACAAAGTATGCTACAGTCTTGCTTGCCTACTATGCACTTCTGGTTAAATAATGCAAACAACTGAATTGCGGGAAAGTGAATGCTCTTTATTCTTCCTTGTCTCACTCCCCTATTTTCGCCGTAGCACAGACTAGTCAAGAAAGACTCGTACTCAACTGTTGGTGGCTCATCAAGCGAACCCCAAAATGGTAGTTTGCAATGGCAAGCAAAATTCACCAGTGGGATTGTGTAAGGATTATCATAAAGCATGAACGACACCCTAGACTCACGTGGAAAATATTTAAATCCTTTGACAAATGATTCAGTGAGAAGTTGGTGTTGTACACACTTATCTGATAGGTAGGGACCGAGGCCGGCATTGTGAACATATTGCTCAAATTCCTCCTTAATGCCCACATGCACCATATATTCATTGCTAGGCCATAAACATGTCTTGGTGGCGGCATCTCGTGTGGAACTTTCACTTGGTTCAACATAAGACCTACAGGCGGAACTGTCACTAGAAGATGCCCCCGAGGATCGTCTCCTCGAAGAACTCCTTCCAAATAGGTTCATCATGCCCGCGTACAATTTTCTAAAATTAAAAATTTTGGAGTGACAAAAATATGTCAATAAAACTTTGTAAGATTGATAGCAACTACTCATAGGGATACATAGAGGCCATAACAAGCATTCAAACAACTTAGAACACTAAGAATTCAACATGCAAGCCCATCTACAGCAGCACCAAGAGTACCTAATTATTCAAAGTATAAGCCACTAAAAAAACTAATTGGACAAATGATGGAGTCACATAATAAGCAACAATCCCCCGAAATAGTTTCGGAAACGGAGCTTCGAGCAAAGATCTCTCGTTCTTGTGGGTTTGAGCTCAAGAACACGGGAGAGAGAGCAATGGGGATTTTTTTCTGGAGGTAAGTGATGATGTGGGATGAAGAGGTAAGTGAGGGGGGACACGTGGGGACCACAACCCACTAGGGCGCGCCTGGGGGTCCTGGCGCGCCCAGGTGGGTTGTGCCCAACTGGTGCACCTCCCTCTGATGTTTATTGCACCAAAAATTCAGAAATATTCAGAAAAAATCGTATTAAATTTTCAAGGCATTCTGAGAACTTTCATTTTTGGGTCATTTTTTATTGCACGGGAAAATCAGAAAACAGACAAAACATGGCATTTTATTTTATTTAACTAATAAAAATAGAGAATAAAAAGTAGGGACATAAAGTAGTGCTTACTAAATTCATCAACTTCATACCGTTCAAAAATGATCCATTAATAAGGTTGATCAAGTCTTATTAACAACCACTTTCGATTAGCATGAAACCGAAGAACTTTCATAAACCACTAAGTTACCTCAATGGGGATATGCATTTCCCCAACAGTAAGTATTTCATATTTCTATTTGACAGTAGGTAGAGGTATTCGAAAACTTCCAATAGTGATTGTCAGAGTTTTTTCAATAACATTAATACCATTCACTTGGAATTGTCTCTTCGGAAAGTGCACCGTATGCTCATTACCATTGATATGAAAAGTGACCTTGCTTTTATTGCAATCAATAACAGCCCCTGCAGTATTCAAGAAGGGTCTACCAAGGATAATCGACATGTTGTCGTCCTCGGGAATCTCAAGTATAACAAAGTCAGACAAAATAGTGACATTAGCAACTACAATGGGCGCATCCTCACAGATACCAATAGGTATGGCAGTGATTTGTCAGCCATTTGCAAAGATATTTCAGTAGGTGTGAGTTTATTCAAGTCAAGTCTTTTATATAAAGATAAAGGCATAACACTAACACCAGCTCCTAAATCACACAAAGCAGTTTTCACATAATTCTTTTTGATAGAGCAAGGTATAGTTGGTATTCCCGGATCTCCAAGTTTTTAGCTACTCCATCTTTAAAAGTATAATTAGCAAGCATAGTGGAGATTTCAGCTTATGGTATTTTTCTTCTTCCTATTTGTGATGATGTCTTTCATATACTTTGCATATGGAGGCATTTTCAAGATATCAGTCAAGCGAGTACGCAAAAAGACTGGCCTCAACATTTCAGCAAAGCGTTCAAATTATTCATCATCATTCTTTTTAGTTGACTTAGGTGGAAAAGGCATAGGTTTTTGAACCCAAGGCTCTCTTTATTTACCGTGTTTTCTAGCGACAAAGTCTCTTTTGTCATACCTTTTATTCTTAGGTTGTGGGTTATCAAGATCAACAGGTGGTTCTATCTCAACATCATTATCTGGTTCTTTATCATTGGTTGGTTGAGAGTCTTCATGAACCACAGCATTATCTTTTTCATTAACATTAGGTGAGTGTTCATTACCAGATTGAGTTTCAGCATCAGAGATAGAAACTTCATTTTCATTATCATGAGGTTTTTCTATTTCAGGTTCACTAGAAGTGTGCAAAGTCCTATCATTTTTCTTTTTATTTTTCTTTCTAGAAGGACCAGGTGCACTAGTGTTAGCTCTTTGTGAATCTTTTTCAATTCTTTTATGGTGTCCCTCAGGATAAAGTGGTTCCTGAGTCATTTTACCTCCTCTAGTTGCAACTCTAATAGCAAATTCATGCATATTATGATTCATTTCATCAAGCAATTCTCTTTGAGATTTAGCAACTTGTTCTGATTGAGTTTGAACCATAGAAGCATGTTTTCCAACACCTCTAACATCATTTTAGATTCTAAATAACAAGTCACTCAAGCGAGCAATCATATCAGAATTGTATTTCAATTGTTTCATAACATTTGCATTGAAGTGATCTTGTTTCCTGATACGTCTTCGTCGTATCTACTTTTCCAAACACTTTTGCCCTTGTTTTGGACTCTAACTTGTATGATTTGAATGGAACTAACCCGGACTGACGCTGTTTTCAGCAGACTTACCATGGTGTTGTTTTATGTGCAGAAAACAAATATTCTCGGAATGACCTAAAACTTCATGGATAATCTTAGAAAAAACAATAAAAAAATCCTTGCCAAAGATGAAGACCAGGGGGCCCACACCCTTCTCACGAGGGTGGGGGGCGCCCCCCCCCCTACGGCGCGCCCCCTACCTCGTGGGCCCCCTGGAAACCCTCCGACGCCAACTCCAACTCTATATATTTGCTTTCGGAGAGAGAAAAATCAGAGAGAAGAAATCATCACGTTTTATGATACGGAGCCGCCGCCAAGCCCTAAAACCTCTCGGGAGGGCTGATCTGGAGTCCGTTCGGGGCTCTAGAGAGGGGGATTCGTCGCCGTCGTCTTCATCAACCATCCTCCATCACCAATTTCATGATGCTCACCGCCGTGCGTGAGTAATTCCATCGTAGGCTTGCTGGACGGTGATGGGTTAGATGAGATTTATCATGTAATCGAGTTAGTTTTGTTAGGGTTTGATCCCTAGTATCCATTATGTTCTAGATTGATGTTGCTATGACTTTGCTATGCTTAATGCTTGTCACTAGGGCCCAAGTGCCATGATTTCAGATCTGAACCTATTATGTTTTCATGAATATATGTGAGTTCTTGATCCTATCTTGCAAGTCTATAGTCACCTACTATGTGTTATGATCCGGCAACCCCGAAGTGACAATAATCGGGATCACTCCCGGTGATGACCATAGTTTGAGGAGTTCATGTATTCACTATGTGCTAATGCTTTGTTCCGGTTCTCTATTAAAAGGAGGCCTTAATATCCCTTAGTTTCCAATAGGACCCGCTGCCACGGGAGGGTAGGACAAAAGATGTCATGCAAGTTCTTTTCCATAAGCACGTATGACTATATACGGAATACATGCGTACATTACATTGATGAATTGGAGCTAGTTTTGTGTCACCCTATGTTATGACTGTTACATGATGAACCGCATCCGGCATAATTATCCATCGCTGATCCGGTGCCTACGGGTTTTCCATATACTGGTTCTCGCTTATTTACTTTCCCGCTGCTACTGTTACAATCACTACAAAATACCAAAAACATTAATTTTGTTGTATTTACTTTTGTTGCTGCTACCACCACTATAATATTACTTTGCTACTAAACACTTTGCTGCAGATACTATGTTTCCAGGTGTGGTTGAATTGACAACTCAGCTGCTAATACTTGAGAATATTCTTTGACTCCCCTTGTGTCGAATCAATAAATTTGGGTTGAATACTCTACCCTCGAAAGCTGTTGCGATCCCCTATACTTGTGGGTTATCAAGACAAATTTCTGGCACCGTTGCCGGGGAGCATAGCTCTATTCTTTGAGTCACTTGGGATTTATATCTGCTTATAATTATGAAGAACTTGAGAGATCCAAAAACCAAGATCTATCCCTCAACTACGAGGGAAGGTAAGGAACTGCCATCTAGCTTTGCACTTGATTCACCTTCTGTTATGAGTAAGCTAGCGACACCTACACCTGCTTCTGCTATTCGTTCTGATATGTTGCATGTTATTGATGATGCCACTTCTGCTATGCATGATACTTATGATGAAACTGCTTCTATGCCTGATACTACTGTGCTCCTTAGTGAATTTCTTGATGAACAAATTGCTAGGGCTAGAGAAAAATAAACTATTGAATCTGAATACGATGATGATAGTGATGATGAAAATATGCCTGTTATCCCTGAGGGCTATCTTTTTGATATGGAATCTTCTGCCGCTATTTTAGCTTGCAAAGATAGATATGAGCTTAAGAGGTTATTAGTTAAATGGAACAAAGAATCACTTAGAGATAAAAATGAGGCCTGACCCTGCTTTTTCTACTTCACCTATATGTGTTCCTGATAAGGATTATGAATTCTCTGTTGATCCTGATATAATTACTTTGGTTGAATCTGATCCGTTTTATGGCTATGAATCTAAAACTGTTGTGGCACATCTTACTAAGTTAAATGATATAGCTGCCCTGTTCACTAATGATGAGAGATCGCGTTACTTTTATATACTCAAAATATTTCCGTTCTCATTAAAGGGTGATGCTAAGATATGGTTTAATTCTCTTGATCCTGGTTGTGTGCGTAGTCCCCAGGATATGCTATATTACTTCTCTGCTAAATATTTCCCTGCTCATAAGAAACAAGCTGCTTTGAGGGAAATATACAACTTTGTGCAAATTAAAGAAGAGAGTCTCCCACAAGCTTGGGGGAGGCTTCTCAAGCTACTTAATGCTTTTCCTGATCATCCTCTTAAGAAACCTGAAATACTTGATATCTTTTATAATGGACTAACCGATGCTTCCAGATATTACCTGGATAATTGTGCTGGTTCTCTTTTCAGGGAAAGAACACCGGATGAAGCTGAAATTCTATTGAATAATATGTTGACAAATAAAAATAATTGGGCACCTCCTGAGCCAGCTCCTGAGCCAACTCCTGCTCCAATTACTGAGCCTATTCTTAAACCAACTCTGAAGAAGAGAGGTATTCTATTTCTTAGTCCCGAAGATATGCAAGAGGCAAAGAAATCTATGAAAGAAAAAGGTATTAAAGCTGAAGACGTTAAGAATTTACCTCCTATTGAAGAAATACATGGTCTTACTATACCGCCTGTTGAAGAAACATATGATCTCAATTCATTATTTACTGAAGAACCTCCTGATCCTGATATCCCGACACAGGTAGTAAAGGTAAATTCTCTCTATAGATATGATAAAGCTGAAGTCCCTCCTACTAAAATTGCTAGTCAGTGCTTGGATGAGTTTGATAACTTTATGTTTAAGCAAGACGACATCAATGCTTATTTTGGTAGACAATTAAAAGAAAATGCTTATATGATTAGACGCTTGGGTGATTATATGGCTAATATTAAAGGTGAACTTAAACTTGTTAGCAAACATGCTTCTATGGTTACCACTCAAGTAGAACAAGTACTTAAGGCTCAAAAAGAAGTGCTTGATGAAATGAACAATAAGAAAAATGATTATGCTGTTAGAGTGGCTACTAGAACTGGTAGAATGACTCAGGAACCTTTGTATCCTGAAGGCCACCCAAGAGATCGAGCAGATTCTCAAAGAAATAATATTGATGTTCCTAGTTCTTCTAAAAAGAAGAAGAAGAAAAATGATAGAACTGTGCAAACTTCTAGTGAACCTATTGCTGAACCACCTGATAATCCAAATGATATTTCTATGTCTGATGCTGAAACACAATCTGGTAATGAACATGAACCTAATGAAAATATTAATGATGATGTTCATGATGATGCTCAACCTAGTAATGACAATGATGTAGAAATTGAACCTGCTGTTGATCTTGATAACCCACAATCAAAGAATCAACGTTATGATAAAAGAGACTTTGTTGCTAGGAAACATGGTAAAGAAAGGGAACCTTGGGTTCAGAAACCCATGCCTTTTCCTCCAAAACCATCCAAGAAAAAGGATGATGAGGATTTTGAGCGCTTTGCTGAAATGATTAGGCCTATCTTTTTGCGTATGCGATTAACTGATGTGCTCAAAACAAATCCTTATGCTAAATATATGAAGGATATCATTACTAATAAAAGAAAGATACCGGAAGCTGAAATTTCCACCATGCTTGCTAATTATACTTTTAAGGGTGGAATACCAAAGAAACTTGGAGACCCCGGAGTACCTACTATACCTTGCTCCATTAAAAGAAATTATATTAAAACTGCTTTATGTGATCTTGGAGCCGGTGTTAGTGTTATGCCTCTCTCTTTATATCATAGACTTGACTTGAATAAGCTGACACCTACTGAAATATCTTTGCAAATGGCTGATAAATCAACTGCTATACCTGTCGGTATCTGTGAGGATGTGCCTGTTGTGGTTGCAAACGTTACTATTTTAACGGACTTTGTTATTCTTGATATTCCCGAGGATGATAGTATGTCTATTATTCTTGGAAGACCTTTTCTTAATACTGCAGGGGCTGTTATTGATTGCAACAAAGGCAATGTCACTTTTCATGTTAATGGTAATGAGCATACGGTACACTTTCCTGAGGAAACAACCTCAAGTTCATAGTATCAACTCCATTGGAAAAATTCCATCGATTATATTTGGAGGTTTTGAATTTCCTCTTCCTACTGTCAAGAAGAAATATGATATACTTATTATTGGGGATGTGCATATCCCCGTTGAGGTAACCTAGTGTTATTCGAAATTTCTCCGGTTTCATGTTAATCGGAATGAGTTTGTTAACAAGACTTGATCAACCTTGTTAGTGGATTCCTTTTGATGAGCATGAGATGGATGAAACTAGAAGCACACCTTCTGTACCCTCTTTATTTTCTGTTAATTAGTAGAAATAAAGTAAAAATAGTATTTTTCTGTCTGTTTCCTGACTTATCCGTGCAATATAAAAATATCCCGAAAATAAAAGTCCTCAGAATGACATGCCAATTTAATATGATTTTTTTGGGAATATTTGAGGATTTACTGTGCAAAAATTACCGCGGGAGGAGCTGCCACCTGGCCACGAGGGTGGTGGGCGCGCCCCCCTAGGGCGTGCCCCCTGCCTCGTGGGCCCACGGTGGCCCTCCTCCACTTATCCCAGCACCCATCTTCTTCCTCTGTCTCACACAAACCCGAAAAACCAACTCAAGCACGAGTTCCAGCCACTTTTGCTGTGATTTTCGATCTCCTTGCTCAAAGCACCTCTCGCAAAACTGCTTGGGGAGATTGTTCCTTGGTATGTGACTCCTCCATTGGTCCAATTAGTTTTTGTTCTAGTGCTTTATTCTTGCAAATTTGTGCTGCTTAGGTGACCCTGTTCTTGAGCTTGCATGTCAAATTTATATGGTCAAAAGTAGTTTTGATGCATGATATAGGCCCTAGGCACTTGTAGGAGTAGTTGCTATCAATATTATTGAGTTTGGTTTACTTTTATTTTGAAGTTACTAAAAATTTCAGAATTTTTCAGAAAATGATGAGGAGATTATTGAGGGGCTCATCGAGCCAAAGCTCGAAGGAAAAGGCACCGAAGCCTAAGTATAATTTGCCGCGCACCGCGGAGATTCGGGCGTGTGAATGGCCTTCTGATGATTTCTTGAGAGCAGCCGGTATCTATGAAGATTTTCATGAATTGGCTCACAATGCAGGCCTCACCGCTTTCCTCCACGACCAATGCGATCAGTATCTCTTACTCACAAATACCTTTGTGCAAAACTTTCATTTTCATTCTAGGAACTCACCACCTACGGTGGAGTTTCATTTATATGATGAGCATAAGGAGATGTCACTTTATGATTTTTGTCGGATTTGTTTAGTCCCTTTTGAGGGCAAGACAGAAGAACCACATCATGATGATGTGGCTGGGTTTATTGATACTATCACTGTAGGAGAAACTAGGAAGGTTTCCGATGCACGAATCACTAGCATACATTTTCCTGTTTTACGTTACTTTGCATTATTTGCTAGTCGTTGTTTAATTGGACGCGGAAACTATGTGGAAACCTTAGTATCCCTGATATAATTATTCTGCTCCACGGTTTATACAGTGATAACACTTTTAGTATGGGCGGTATTATTGCTAGACGGTTAAGTATGAACCGTACCAAAGGCCCCATCTTTGGAGGCATCTATGCTACACGCCTAGCCGTACATTTTAACATACCTATTAGGCATGCTGAGAAGGAAGAAAAGGTGCTGCCCCGTGTTTATCTAGATCATAAAAGTATGGTGGCACATGATTTTATTGTTAAGAATAGGGCAGGAGAGCTTAAATATCAATTGTTCTTTAACAAACATCATCCTGAGACTATTATCCTGCCTGCTCCTTCTTTGTTTGATTTGACTGTAGGCACGTACCTTGTTCCGTTGACGGCTATTCACGCCTACCGAACCCTGCACCAGCCGAGGAGCCAGAACCGGAACCACAATTTGATCCTTCACGGCAGTCTAACTATCAGTGGGATCCGGAGATGATTGCCAGCCAGTGGCAATCGGAGCCTTCTTCTTCCTCATCACAGTACGACCCCAACAACTATTATTATGGATATCAGCCAGGCCAGCCGTGGCCATAGACCAACTTAGGCCAAAAGCCTAAGCTTGGGGGAGTACGTATTTCTCACCGACATTACATTTATGTTCACACACACTCATTGCTAGATGTCGGTGCTCATACTTTTTCACTGTAATATCCATGCTAGTTTATTTTCCTTTTCCTGCTTTCTTCTTGTGTGTTTGTTAAACCTTAAGAAAAACAAAAAATAGTAGTAGTTTATTTTTCTGCTGTAGTAGTAATAATTAAAAAGAAAACCCAAAAATATTTCCCGTTCTTCTTTTGCTTGTTGGGAGCTTTCCCATGTAAATAGTTTTATTTCTTTTCTTTTCTTTGGGGGTCAGATAGGAGAAGACCATAATTAAATTGTTGAAGTGGCTCTTATATGCATTATTGTTGATTTAACAACAAGAGCCCATATTGCCTTGTCTTCTCCTGTTTATTGAATGCTCGCAGATTCCAGCTTAGTCCAATGCACGTGCACTCTTATTATTATTCACACCGTTCGGTCGTGCAAGTGAAAGGCAATTATGATGATATATGATGGACTGACTGAGATGAGAAAAGCTGGTATGAACTCGACCTCTTTTTTTGTAAATATGATGAGTCCCTCGTTCTTGATTCAGCTTATTATGAATAAACATGTTTGCAATGACAATTAGAGATCGTAGTTGCTTGTGCCATGCTTGATTAGCTATGAGTTATAATGATTTACCTTGTGTGCCAACATGCTATTGAGATGATTATGATGTGGTATGATGGGGTGGTATCCTCCTTTGAATGATTTAAGTGACTTGACTTGGCACATGTTCACGCATGTAGTTGAAACAAATCAACATAGCCTTCACGATATTTATGTTCATGGTGGATTATATCCTACTCATGCTTGCATCCAATGTTTATTAATTTTAATGCATGTACATGGCTGTTGTCGCTCTCTAGTTGGTCGCTTCCCAGTCTTTTGCTAGCCTTCACTTGTACTAAGCGGAATACTGCTTGTGCATCCAATCCCTTAAACCCCAAAGTTATTCCAGATGAGTCCACTATACCTTCCTATATGCGGTATCTACCTGCCGTTCCAAGTAAATTTGTATGTGCCAAACTCTAAACCTTCAAATAAACATTCTGTTTTGTATGCTCGAATAGCTCATGTATCAACCAAGGCTGTCCTTATCTTCCGTGTTAGGCGGGTTATTCTCAAGAGGAGTGGACTCCGCTCCTCACTCACGAGAAAATGGCTGGTCACCGGGATGCCCAGTCCCATGCTTTATGCAAACTAAATCAAAATTAATTGCAAACAAAACTCCCCCTGGGACCTGATGTATGTTGGAGGCACTCGTTGTTTCGAGCAAGCCATGGATTGATGCTTGTTGGTGGAGGGGGAGTATAAACTTTACCATTCTGTTTGGGAACCGCCTATAATGTGTTTAGCATGGAAGATATCGCCATCTCTTAGTTGTTACGTTGACAATGAAAGTATACCGCTCAAAATACAATTTATCTCTATTCAAAACCGAGCTCTGGCACTGTCGTGGTTCTAAGTCTGACAGTAATGTAGGGGGGTAGGCATGGAGAGGCAAGATCTTAGCTATGGAGTAGTTGTAAGCACACGAGGTTTACGAGTTCAGGCCCTTCTCGGAGGAAGTAATAGCCCTACGTCTCGGAGCCCGGAGGCGGTCGACTGGATTATGCGTGTATGAATTACAGGGGTGCGAACCCTTTACACTGAGGAGGGGGTGGCTTATATAGAGTTCGCCGGACCCCTCCGGCCCTCAGTTATGCAGGGTTTTAAATACATTAAGGTCGGGCGTTACTGGTAACGCCCCTAATAAAGTGCTATGATGACCATAAAAGCTACTTAATGACCGACCGTTAGCGTGCGGAGTGACTTTAGGTCTCCTGGCCGTCGAGTGGTTGGATCTTGGTCGAGTGATTGCTTCTTGGTCGAGTGTCTTCGAGTCTGTCGAGTGGAACACCTCCAAGTCGATTGAAAGGTGATTTCTTCTAGAGATGTCCTTGGGTAGGGCAGTTGGACAGGTCCATGACCCTACCCTAGGTACATAGCTTCATCATTAGCCCCCGAATGGATCGAGGTTTGAGTGGGGAAGGAGTTGAGAACTTCTCCGACTCATTTTTCATGCCATGAGCATATCTTGTTTCGGATCAATGAACCTGAGTGATGACAGCAACTTCCTTTTCAGTCGCCTTGATCCATTCTTAGTTTTTTGTCGAGTGAGTTTCTTTACTTGAAAAGCTCCGAGTGACGGTGTGGAGGAGATCTTCCGTCTGACAAGTTGTTCTGCTGCCCGCAGATTTCGCGGGATTCGAATTTTGGGAAGCGCGCGGGACGGGGGAGGCCGCAGTAATCGGATGGGATAGGGCGGAGCCGCCTCGATCTCCGTGCCACCTTTTTCGCCACGTATCGCGCGCGCGATTGTTACGGGATTTGACAGGATCGTCCGGGCCTACCAGTCAGCCACTCGGAAGCGACCTCATATAAGGCGTCGGACCGGGGTTTCTTGAACAGTGCGTTCTCATTTCCTCTTCTCCTCTTCAGGCTTCTTCGTCGCGCTCGCTCTCGCCCCAGCGCCGCCGCTCCGTACGCGTCTCGCCGGCGACGATGGGGAAGGAGAAGACGGCGGCTCTGGAGCGGGCGAAGAAGGCGACGGCAAAGGCGAAGGGGAAGGCGACCAGTCGGGGTGGATCTTCCTCGCGAGCCGGCCTGCCGAAGGGCTGGATCCAGGGCGACTGGATCCGCTCGGCGATCCGCCAAGAAGACCTCGACGACCTAGCCGACAGGGGCTGATCCCCCATGGATCGGCGCGGCTTCCGGGGAAGGAATCCGAGCCGCAACCTCGGGAGGGTGAGCGCGTTCTCCTTGCCACCCACGTCGACCGTGGATTTTCCTTGCCTCCTCACCCTTTCTTTCGGGGATTTCTGAATTTCTTTGGGGCACAACTCCACCACTTCACTCCCAACACAATCGTGTATCTCGCTGCTTTCGTGTCTTTGTGCGAGAATTTCTTGGGTTGTCGGCCTCACTGGGGTCTTTTCAAGCACATTTT
This sequence comes from Triticum urartu, assembly GCF_003073215.2. Classification (NCBI taxonomy): domain Eukaryota; kingdom Viridiplantae; phylum Streptophyta; class Magnoliopsida; order Poales; family Poaceae; genus Triticum; species Triticum urartu. Next base: position 226,987,090 of record NC_053026.1, read on the forward strand.
CACCTGTCGTTCTCAGACGGTGAAAAAGGCCAATCCGAGTGACGAGAGAACACAAGTGATTCAGATGTGTGGGGGTCTTGGTGTTCAGATGAGAGGGAAAAGTTCCTTTCCAGCCATGATTCTTCCCGACTCGGTTCGCGGATGGCAGTCGACCTGGTTTTACTGCAAAGACCAGCCGACGCCAGGGCAGTCGACTGGCCTCCCTCCTTTTACCATGGACCGAGTGAGGAAACCCTCCTCTTTGAAGGTGCTCCCGGAGGAGAAGGCGCAGGTTAGGGTGCTGGTCGAACGAGTGGTCCAGCTTATCCGTGACGGGGTCACCGGTATGGATCTCTTGGAGGTTTTCCTTCGGCGGCGCATCCAGCCTCTTCAAGCCGAGACCATCCGATGTGGATGTATTCGGGTCTTGACGACACCACTCGGATTCACCCGGAGGAGGTCGATGACGACACACTGGAGGGGTGGCTGTCGGGCATCACCGGAAACAAGGACAACCCCAGGGGAGCCAGGAGAGTTCCTCCATTCGACCAGTCCCATGAACCAGAAAAGGTCCGATTCTGAGCTTTTGATTGTAATCTGAATTCACTCGCGCAGCTGTCTATACTGCGTCGACTGACTTTATTCTTCCTGCTTTCTTTCAGGCCCTTATCGAAATGTATTCAATGCCCAACGGAGAGCAAGACCTGGAAGGAGAGGCGAGCGGCGGCGACAGTGGCGAATGGTCTCTGACGGTGAAGGGGAAAGAAAGCGACGACCCAAGTGACGAAGAAGAAGTCGAGTCGCCTCCTCGCAGGGAGAGGCGATCCAAGCTTGACCAAGAACGACCGAGCGCCCGTGAAAAGGCGATTGCTCAGGCTGGTCAGTCTTCAAAGCGTCCTCGGACCTCTTCACCAACCCCAACTGAAAAAGCATCAAAGCATCCCAAAGTTGCAGAGCAGAAGCCTCGGAAGGCGTTGCCGAAGATTAAGATTGACATCCCCGTCGCTTCTGCGTGAGTGTCTCCCTTTGTATTCACTCGACGCCCCGTGCTGTTTGTTTTTTCTTGATTTAACCAGACGAACTTTGGAACTGGCAGCGCTGCTACTTCCGGGACCTCAGCTTACAGGGATGAGGATGAGGTAATGGAGGATGCGGTCACTTCCAATCTGGGTATGATTTCTGACTTCTGTCTTTATTTGGTCGACTCAACTGCAATGTGTACCATTGGGTGATGTGATTTTGGCGATTGATCTTTGAACAGCTCCTAACATTATTGACCTCCCCGATGATGATGATGAAGAGCCTGAGAGGCCTTTGACGAGGAAAAATAGGCAAGCTCCTGCAAGCAAGGTGCCACAGTCGACGCCGAGGCGGAACCAGTCGTTCAGGACGCTGGTGATGCCAATCGGGGTTCTGTTACCTTCCGTACCATTGTCGAGTGCCCTGCCTTCTTCGTCGACTGCTCAAGCTCCCTGCCGACCCACCTTCAGTTTTTGCGATCCATCATGTCCCAGAGGACGAAGTGAATGCTGCCAAGGAAGCCATACGCCAGGCGGGCATTATGATGGAGAAGATGAAGACGGTGCGGGACGCCAGTCAGGCCGCCTACGACGCCAGCTCGGCTCTCCAAAGCAACGTTCAGGTTAGTTGGTCACCGCTTGTTCTGTTAGGATATGCTATCTGAAGACTCTCTTTCCGAAAATCTTTGCATCTGTACACCCACTGGGTGCGTCGATTGAATTTTTGAACTAGTGGGGGCACGCTGAGTGCACCCACTGGGTGTAGTCCCCGAGACTACGGTGGACTGCTGGCAGTCGACTGTAGTCTTTGTATTTTGATTCTTTCGCTCGATCTGGTCTGGCCGCGTCGAGTGTAAACCGAACCGGTAGTTTGTCTCTTCTACTCGTCTGGGCGAGTGGGATCAGAACCGGTGGGGGCACGCCAAGTGCACCCACTGGGTGTAGTCCCCGAGACCGCGGTCGACTGCTGGCAGTCGACTGTGGTCTGAGTTCTTCTTTCTCTCTTTTTTTTTACTCCCTGCACTCGACTCCGGCGGGCCGGTCGAGTGGGATCAGAACCGGTGGGGGCACGCAAAGTGCACCCACTGGGTGTAGTCCCCGAGACTATGGTGGACTGCGGGCAGTCGACCGTAGTCTTAGTATTTATTGTCTTTGTCGTTTTTCGCTGTAAAATAACTTCTCCTCCCTGATTGCAGAAATCTTGTGATCTTGGAGCTCGCTTTGCTGACTTGGAGAAACAGCAGATCCAACTAAACCTTGACTTGGAATTGGCCAAGACAGAGCTGCAAAAGGCCAAGGACGACGCCAATGGTAAGACGAGCTTGTCGACTGGTTTGTCTTAGGCTTGAGTACCCTTCTGCTCTTTCTGAATCAAGCACCATTTCTTTGCAGAAAAACTGAGAGAAGCTCTGGCGAAGAAGGATCAGGATTTGGCTGCTGCTCAAAAGGAAGCTGACGACAGAACCGCTCTGGCTGAACAGAAACTGGCTTCAGTCGGCCAATTGGAAGAAGAGAACACCAAGATGAAATCTGCTCTGAACGAAGCCAACAAGGAGTGCACGCGCTTGAAGAAGGACAATCTCAACCTGTACGAGAAGATGGAAGGCATCGCTCGCAGGAGGGACGATCTGGAGAGCTATCTGAGGAGCCTTGCCAAGAAGTTGTTCATCAAGCTTGAAGGTATACATTTTGTCGACTGCGCATACGAAAATTGACTTATCCTTGGATCGTGAATGCAGAGTTTTGCCAGAACTTCGAGGAGGAGACTGGGCGGATTGAGCCAGGTTTGGACCCCATCAACTCTCCCCGTGAAAGATGAAACTGCCATGAATCTGCTCCGACTGGAATCCCGCATCGACGGTGTTGTGGACTACTTGGCTCGACTGAAGGTCGCCACGTCACGGATCGACACGGCACTTTGGCCAGGGGCCACGCTCCAGAATGATCTCGAGTCTCTGATGACTCGACTTAACGAGATCCCTGGTCGAGTGCAGGAGTGGAAGAAATCTTCTGCCCGGTGTGGTGCTGATGTGGCTCTGTCTTTGGTTCGTGTCCACTGCAAGGAGGTGCGACAAGATAAGCTGGCAGCAATCAAGGTCGCCAACACCCAGAGGCATGACTTCCGATCTTTTATGGAGACTTTTATTGCTGCAGCCACCGGATCGCCGACGGCGTCGACCTGGACGAGTTCGTCGAGCCTGCCAGTCCTCCTCCTGCGGAGTGAACTCCTGCCGAGTGGTTTTTGTAACCGTCAAACTCTTTCAGGCTGAATGCCCGAGCACTTCGATCTGTGGTCCGGAACCTTTAGGATTTATCTGAACTTGGTTTATCGTTGAATATCTTCATGAATCCTCCGTCGAGTGGAACTCGTTCTTCACTTGAGACAACTTTTGTATTTGTGGCGCAGCTCCGAAGGAGAAGGTAGCAGTCGACCTGCACCTCATCGTCCTTGCGGGTCGGCGATGGAGCGCACGTTGTATTTGTGGCGAAGCTCCCAAGGAGAAGGTGGCAGTCGACCTGCACCTCGTCATCCTTGCGGAGTGGGATGGAGCGCACGTTGTATTTGTGGTGAAGCTCTCAAGGAGAAGGTGGCAGTCGAACCTGCACCTCGTCGTCCTTGTGGATTGAGGATGGAGCGCACGTTGTATTTGGCGAAGCTCCCAAGGAGAAGGTGGCAGTCGACCTGCACCTCGTCGTCCTTGCGGATTGTGGATGTGTTTCGTACTTAGGCGAGTACTGGACTGCAGCTAAGCCTCCGAGTGGGAGGGTCGCTCTCCACTCGGAGGATTTTTCAAAACTTAGGCGAGTACTGGACTGCAGCTAAGCCCCCGAGTGGGAGGGTCGCTCTCCACTCGGTAGGATTTTTCAAACTTAGGCGAGTACTGGAGTGCAGCTAAGCCCCTAGTGGGAGGGTCGCTCTCCACTCGGTAGGATTTTTCAAACTTAGGCGAGTACTGGACTGCAGCTAAGCCCCCGAGTGGGAGGGGCGCTCTCGACTCGGTAGGATTTTTCAAACTTAGGCGAGTACTCGACTGCAGCTAAGCCCTCGAGTGGGAGGGTTGCTCTCCACTCGGTAGGATTTTCAAACTTAGGCGAGTACTGGACTGCAGCTAAGCCCCGAGTGGGAGGGTCGCTCTCCACTCGGTAGGATTTTTCAAACTTAGGCGAGTACTGGACTAGCTAAGCCCCCGAGTGGGAAGCGTCGCTCTCACTCGGGTAGGATTTTTCACTTAGGCGAGTATTGGACTGCAGCTAAGCCCCCGTCGCTCTCCACTCGGTAGGATTTTTAAATACTTAGGCGAGTACTGGACTGCAGCTAAGCCTCCGAGTGGGAGGGTCGCTCTCCACTCGGTAGGATTTTTAAATACTTAGGCGAGTACTGGACTGCAGCTAAGCCTCCGAGTGGGAGGGTCGCTCTCCACTCGGTAGGATTTTTAAATACTTAGGCGAGTACTGGACTGCAGCTAAGCCTCCGAGTGGGAGGGTCGCTCTCCACTCGGTAGGATTTTTAAATACTTAGGCGAGTACTGGACTGCAGCTAAGCCTCCGAGTGGGAGGGTCGCTCTCCACTCGGTAGGATTTTTAAATACTTAGGCGAGTACTGGACTGCAGCTAAGCCTCCGAGTGGGAGGGTCGCTCTCCACTCGGTAGGATTTTTCAAATACTTAGGCGAGTACTGGACTGCAGCTAAGCCCCCGAGTGGGAGGCTGGCTCTCCACTCGGTAGGATTTTCAAACACTTAGGCGAAACGGGTTCGCAGCTAAGCCCCCGAGTGGGAGGCTGGCTCACCACTCGGTAGGAAATTATTTTTACAAACTTAGGCGAAACGGATTCGCAGCTAAGCCACACACTGGGGGATTTCTCACGCAAACAAAAACAATAACAATCACTGGGAAAATTATAACGCTCTTGTCTTTGATAAATAAACTACAGAAGTTTTTCTTATTACATCTCATCCGAGTGAGAATTCAATTATAAAAGGGGCGGAGCAGCTCCGCATTCTAGGCTTGTGGCTCATCAATCTGGCGATCGACATTATAAAGTTGGTACACTCCATTGTGGAGGACTGTGGTGACTATGAAGGGACCTTCCCAAGTAGGAGCGAGTTTGTGTGGTTTCTGTTGATCCACTCGGAGGACCAAGTCTCCTTCTTGGAAGGCTCGACTCTTCACTTTTCTGGCATGGAATCGACGCAAGTCTTGCTGATAGATGGTCGATCGGATCATGGCCATTTCTCTTTCTTCTTCCAGGAGGTCGACTGCGTCCTGCCGGGCTTGTTTTGCTTCATCTTCAGAGTAGAGCTCGACTCGGGGTGCGTTGTGAAGCAGGTCACTCGGCAAAACTGCTTCGGCTCCATAGACCAGAAAGAATGGGGTTCTTGCAGTCGATCGGTTCGGGGTTGTCCTCAATCCCCAAAGAACTGATGGAAGCTCGTCGACCCATGCACCTGCTGCGTGCTTGAGATCGCGCATCAGTCGGGGTTTCAGCCATTTGAGAATTAAGCCGGTTGCTCTTTCCGCTCGTCCATTCGACTGGGGGTGAGCGACTGAAGCGTAGTCGACTCGTGTGCCTTGAGAGGCGCAAAAGGCTCTGAATTTTTCGGAATCGAAGTTTGACCCATTGTCAGTGATGATGCTGTGCGGAACTCCATATCTGAATATCAACTCTCTGATGAAACTTATAGCAGTGCAAGCATCAAGATTCTTGATAGGCTTAGCTTCAATCCATTTGGTGAACTTGTCGACTGCTACTAACACATGAGTGAAGCCGCTCCTTCCCGTTCTCAGTGGTCCAACCATGTCCAGTCCCCAAACAGTGAAGGGCCAGACGAGTGGAATGGTTTTCAGGGCTGACGCGGGTTTGTGCGACATATTGGAGTTAAACTGACATCCTTCACATTTGTCGACTATCTGTTTCGCCATTTCATTCGCTCTTGGCCAGTAGAATCCCGCTCGGTATGCTTTAGCCACAATGGTCCGAGAGGACGCATGATGACCACAGGTCCCCGAGTGGATATCATCAAGGATTATCTAACCTTCTTCAAGTGTTATACACTTCTGACTGACTCCAGTCGCGCTTTCTCTATACAACTGTCCCTTCATGACTGTAAATGCCTTGGATCGATGGACGATCTGTCGAGCCTCTTGTTCGTCCTCTGGGAGTTCTTTACTTAGGATGTACGTGATGTACGGTACCGTCCAGATAGGAGTGTGACCAAAACTTCCATGATCAGGTCGACCACAGCTGAAACTTCAACTTCAATCGGATCCGTGGCACTTTTTGGCTGCGGGGCTTCTTCAGTGAAGGGATCCTCCTGAACTGATGGTGTGTGGATGTGTTCCAAAAACACATTGCTGGGAATGGCTTCTCTTTTGGAACCTATTTTCGCCAAATCATCAGCTGCTTGATTTTTCAGTCGGGGTATGTGATGAAGTTCTAACCCCTCTGAAAGTTGCAACTATCCCTAGGTGGTTTTGGTAATTCATAACAACATATAGCTCATTGAGCTAATGCTATTCCAAGATGATTATTTCAGGAAAGCTCAATGATTGGCATGGCATGGATGTGAAAGTGGAACCCTCAAAATGCTAAGGACAAAGGATTGGCTCAAGCTCAAAAGCTCAAGACTCTTCATTTTATATTTTAGTGATCTAAGATCACATTGAGTCCATAGGAAAAGCCAATACTATCAAGGAGGGATGAGGTGTTTCTTAATGAGCCTCTTGCTTCATGTGCTTAATGATATGCTCCAAAACCCTCAACTACTTTCCCATATCCACATATGACCTAAACTCTAAGCCAAACTCGGTCCTACCGATTTTTCCTATCCGGCGCCACCGAGTTTCACTTGTCATTAGCCACTGCCAAACCCTAGCAATTCGGTTCTACCGATAAGGATCTCGGTCCCACCGAGATGGGGTTGCAAACTCTCTGTTTCCCTTTCATAACTTTTCGGTCCCACCGAAAGAGCGAATCGGTCCCACCGAGATTGCAATGTAAACTCAGTGTTTCCCCTTTGTAACTTTTCGGTCTCACCGAGTTCCACTCTGTCTCACCGAAAGAGCAAATCGGCCCACCGAGTTTTGCCTGACCAACTCTCTGGTTAGCTAATTACCAAACTCGGTCCCACCGAGTTTGTGTAATCGGTCTCACCGAGATTACGTTATGCCCAAACCCTAACCGAATCGGTCCTACCGAGTTGCATGTCAGTCCCACCGAAAATTCACTAACGGTCACTAGGTTTACATTTTCGGTCCGACCGAGCTTATTGATTCGGTCCCACCGAGATTGGAAAACTGTGTAACGGTTGGATTTTGTGTGGAGGCTATATATACCCCTCCACCTCCTTCTCATTCGATGAGAGAGCCATCAGAACACACACACCATTCCAACTCATATGTTCTGAGAGAGAACCACCTACTCATGTGTTGAGACCAAGACATTCCATTCCTACCATATGAATCTTGATCTCTAGCCTTCCCAAGTTGCTTTCCACTCAAACCTTCTTTCCACCAAATCCAAATCCTATGAGAGAGAGTTGAGTGTTGGGGAGACTATCATTTGAAGCACAAGAGCAAGGAGTTCATTACCTACACACCATTTGTTACTTCTTGGAGAGTGGTGTCTCCTAGATTGGCTAGGTGTCACTTGGGAGCCTCCGACAAGATTGTGGAGTTGAAACCAAGGAGTTTGTAAGGGCAAGGAGATCGCCTACTTCGTGAAGTCGTGCAAGATACCCTGTGTGGGCGATGGCCATGAGTGACAAGCGATGGCCATCCCGTGTGGTGATAGAAATAAGGACGCGCGGCAGAGATATATATGCTTCGTAGACATATGTGGTGATTGTTGTGGGGGGATCGGAGTCCTCTGGTGACTCGCTGTGGTAAGTGCTCGATGCACTCTCTGACACATACACGACTGATGCCTCGCGCGTGGTGCACGCCAATATCGCATGCAGCAGATAAGAATCGCCAGGCACACTAGGCACCACCCTAATCCTCGCAGCACTGCTCTGTCGCGTACGATACACGATGTCTCAATATCCAGCGCTAATCGAATGCTCTCTCAAATGCAGACACATATCCCCGTTTGGTCTCCATCAACGTGGATGTAGGATAGCACCACCTATCTGAACCACGGGAAAAACATCCTGTCTCCAATTGCGTTTGAATTCTCCAAACCCTTCCCTTTACATTCTTGCAAGTTGCATGCTTTACTTTCCGCTAATATACTCTTTGCATGCTTGCTTGAATTGTGTATGATTGCTTGACTTGTCCTAAAATTAGCTAAAATCTGCCAAGAACTAAAATTGGGAAAAGGTTAAGTTTTTATTTGGTCAAGTAGTCTAATCACCCCCCCTCTAGACATACTTTCGATCCTACAAGTGGTATCAGAGCTTTGGTCTCCATTTGCTTTGATCTCCATAGCTTTTGGTGGTCATAGCCTTGGTTTCACAACCTAGGAGAGTATGGCGTCTAGCGAGGGAAATTATCACCGTAGAGGTCCTTACTTTGATGGTACTAATTTTGCTAGTTGGAAGCATAAAATGAAAATGCATATTCTTGGACATAACCCCGCCGTTTGGGCTATTGTGTGTGTTGGTTTGCAAGGTGACTTCTTTGATGGGAGAGAACCAAACCGTGAAGCTACCGCGGATGAGTTGAAGATGTTGCAATACAATGCTCAAGCTTGTGATATTCTCTTCAACGGATTGTGCCCCGAAGAATTCAACAAAATCAGCCGTCTTGAGAATGCAAAGGAAATTTGGGATCTCTCTT